>NW_026867906.1:0-91469 GCF_020745735.1 Hemiscyllium ocellatum
GGAATGAAACCCCACAAGCACCATAGGTTTGATGGTTTGTCATCAGCTTTAGGTACACATTGTTCTGACATTGGCATGTTCACGCCACACTCATCACTGAACCATCACTCGGCTTGGTCGTTATTGTAGACTGATGAATATCCGGGGAAAATTTGCGGTCAGATTACGTTTGAATACAATCCTGCTTCTGTTGCAGCAGTTGTCTAACAGCATGACATGAAAACCCAGTTTGCTGCAAATATCGCAATTCAATTCTACTGTCCTGTCCCCCAGTTAACATCGAGACCCATTCACAGATCAGCCGTGTACCAGTGACCACACCTTGTTTCTGATGCGGTAATACTTACATTTTTCATATTCCATTCTGCTGAGGGTTCTCCTTGGGTCCTGCTTTCAATTTGTTATATGATTCAAACTCTTTAACATAATCATCTGAATCTTTCCTTGCTCGTTGTACCATCTCTGCATATACATTGAATGTGTTTCCCTCTGTTTTCACCCTGACCATGATTAAGAACTCTGTGCTGTCAGTGATGCCACCTTATGCAGTTTCTGAGCGAATTGAATGTGTGCACTTGCATTATCGTTCAGTTCCCAGTGCACGGCGCTCTGTTTTGGATAGGGCATTTGAGTAGCTTTCACACATGTCATTGGAACTTGTTCAAAAACAAATTGCTGCAGAAACAAAGCAGGTCTGACGGCATACTTTGTAGTGAATGTAGATTTAATCTTTCGGGCCAGTGACCCTCTACAAAGCTCGCAGTATCTCCAGCAATTTTTGTATTTACTTCCAGCATCTATAGTTATTTGTTTAATTGAAAATTTGTGCTGTGCCTATTCGTTTCTGAAGAAACCCGGCAGATCTGGCAGAATCTGCAGAGACAGAGAAACAGAGTTAGCGTTACAACTCCAATGTGAATTGTTCAGAACTGACAAGAATTGGAAATTTGGCGTTTAAATCCCTTGCCAGAGATGGGGGTTGGGTGACTTGGAAAAGAGGGTGTGGAAAAAGAAACGGGCTATTAGCAGTAGTGAACGAGAAGATGATGCAAAATGGGTTTAAATTAAGGTATGAATGGGGGAAAGGGGGTTCTGTCTAACTGAGTGTAAGATAAAGAATACACAAACACACAAGGAGGAAGAATGTTGATCTTCTGGTGTTAAATAAATTCTAGATCTATACGTTTCACAGTATACATCATCACTGCCTTCACACTATGGAATTCAGGTGCTTGACCTCTTATTGGCACTAGTAAGAGTTTCATGTAACATAGAGCAAAACTAACAGTATGAAGTTTAGGCTGTTTTTTTTAACACCTGTCATTTTTAATATTCTTTCAAATTTGCAGTGCTTATCGTTAAACATTTGATCTTGAAGTTAGTATCAGATGGAATGTACGAAGTTGAGGGGTGGCAGTCTAGAAATTTATAATATCATGGGAGGCATGGATAGAGTGAAGGTCTTTTCTGCAGGATCGGGAGTTCAAACACAGATGCATAGCTTTAAGGTGAAAGGGAGGAAACTTGAAAGAGACATTTTTTTAACACAGAGGGAATGTATGTATGTATGGAATGAGCTGCCACAGGAACAGTGGTAGAATACAAGTACAGCTACAGTATTTCAAAGACATTTGGACAAACATAAGAATGGGAAAACGTTTAGAGGCATATGGGCCAAGTGCAAGTAGATGGGATTAGTTTAATTTAGAAAACCTGGTCAGCATGGACAACTTAGACCAAATGGTTTATTTGTGCACGCTATGACTGTATGATTCTAGAAAGCGAGGAAAATGTACGAAAAGATATGATGTAATAAATTGGCAAGAAATTTAAAAACAAGCACCGTGAGCTTTTTTCCGTCGACATATAAAAAGCTTGAAGATGTGTGTGTGAGCTGAAGCAGAAGTGAAGTGAGGAAAGTACATTGAGGACATTAGGAACGTGTGACTGGAGAACTGGCCATAGGGAACAGGCAATAATTTACACCAGTATTTTAAATCACTCCTCATGGGGAAAGTACCGTAAGCATATCAATGGTATCGAGAAAGTGGTAATAGGAGGGAGGGTCTTGAACTGTCTCTATCGAAAGGAACAAGGTTTTTATCTAACAGACAAGACAAGGAATAATAGCAGGTCACAGCATTTCATAGTTAATTTCAAAATAAGTGTTACTGCGTGAAATATTCCATAAATCTCTGGATTGCAGGAGTGTTCCAGAAACTGAGAACCTCCAATGTGGCGCCTGTCTTCAAGAAATGAATGAGACCGAAAGTGAGAACCATTTAGCCTAACCATTATTGCTGGAATCTGCTCGAGCCTGTTATTAAGGAAGGAATTGCAGGGCATTTAGAAAAGCTTACTGCAGAATTATCACGGTTTTGTGAAGGGGAAACTATTTTTGTTCTGTAAAATCATACAAGTTTCTTTTTGGAGATCCCTAAGAATGTCAAGTTTGAGTCATGTTGGAAAAGCACAGCATGTCAGGCAGCATCCACGGAGCAGGAAAATCAATGTTTCGGGCAGAACCCTACATCAGGAATCCCTGAGAAAGTGACAAGCCAGATTTGATAAAGGGAACTGGTCAACATGAGGCTTCCAGAGATTCTTCATAAGGTATCACAAAATAAACGTACTGACACAAGGCAGAGGCTCGTAGTATGATGAATAATATATTAGCATGGGATGATGGTTGCTTAACACAGAGAAATCGGAGAGTTAGGATTAATGGATTTTTATGAAAAAGACGTATTAACTGGGTTGGCACAAATATCAGCCGATGGCATCAGTTATTTACAATCTACACTGATAGCCTGACGGCGAGCTGAGTGTAATATACATCCGAGTTTGGAGATGACACTGAGAACCAAAATGCAGGCTGCTATTTAATGAAGAGAGGACTCCCAAAAAGGAGCAGTACAAAGGGATTGGAGTCTTCCTGTGTATGAAACGTAATGTCAGCATGCTGATGCAGCAAGTAACTAGGTTGTTTCATGAGGCAGCTTCCTGGATTGGAGGGTTGAATTATTGAATACATTTAAAATGTGAGGCGATTATTCATTGTGATTGAAATGAATGAGGGTGATATTACTGAAATGTACAAGATGCAGAGGGGGCTTGGTAAGGTAGATGCTGAGAAGTGTTTCCCCTGAGTCTCGAACTCAAAGGCGGTAGATACCGAATAAGGAACATGGATTTCAATTTGAGTGAAAAAAAAGATGTATTCTCTCAGAAGGTAGTGAATGTCTGGAAGTCCCTAACCCAGAGATTTGGGTAGGAAAGTGGAGTTGAGCCCGGAAGTAGATCAGCCATGTTCTTATTGAATGAGAGTTCAGGCTTGAGGCGGCGAACAGCTGACTCATGTTCCTACTTCTTACGTTTTTATGCTATGCTTTTGGAAATTAATTTTTATTTTCCTGGAAGTCGTGTTGTACAATGTTGCATTCGGGAGAGGAGAAAATTGGCCTGAGGTAACCCTGGATGGGGTATGGGAACGGCATTCAGAGCAATTCCAGAGCAGAAGTTGCAGAGGGGGGAAGCCTGGAAAAAGGGATTGCGGCTGGGGGTGACTTCCTGACCAAGCCTGGAATTTCCAAGTGCATTTCCGAAACTGCACCTAACCATTGGCGTGGCCTCGATCTGCCTGTGTGTAGCAGGTCTGAAGGGCTGAATGGAACATCAGAACATAAGGCTGAGGGACACGAGTGGGCCATTCGCCCTTTGACACTACTCCACCAGTAAATAAGGTCATGGGTCATCTCATTGTGATCCCAGCTGCACTTTTCTCTCCAATGCACCATTATTGCTGATTCACCTGTCTATGGGTAATCAGATGAAGCCAGCCTCGATATAATATAAAGATTCCCCAAACTTCTGGGAAAGGGAATTCCCACTTGAATGAAATCCCACTTTGTAAATTTTTCCTCACTCCGTTTCTGACTGTGGTTGGAGGGTGTCACTGCTTCCTTTTCTAGTCTCACTCCTCCACTGCTCACAATAAATTTTAAATGTAACCAGCTTGGTGATATGACTGATGATAAAGGTCTCAGACTGGGTCAGGTTTAGTGATAAGAACAAGTCAGGCAGATTTCTTTCATCAGCCGCAGGTAACTAATAGGGCTAACGGAGTAGCATGTTAGATTTGTGCTTAGCACTGCTGCCTCATATCAGCAAGGAGCTGAGCTCAATTCCAACCTCGTCTGACTCTCTATGTGGAGTTTGAACATTTTCCCGTGTCTGTGTGGGTTTCTTCCCAGTTCGCCTGTTTCCTCTCACAGTTCAAAGATATACAGCTTAGTTTGATTGGCCATGCTAAATTACCCAGAGTGACCAGGGATGTGTAGGTTAAGTGGGTTAGTCATGGGAAATGCAGGGTTACATAGTAAGGGTAGTGGGACAGGTCTGGTAGGATACTGTTCGGTGGGTTGGTGTGGACTCGATGAGTCGAATGTCCTGCTTCCACACTGTAGGGTTTCAGTGACAACGGCATCAAGTTTGGGTTATTAACTCCCACTCCGTATATAACTGATCCACTCGCCTCAAGGCTTTGTATATTTCAGTAAGATCAGCTCTCATTCCAAGGGTAACCTGTTAAAGTCCTCATAATATCAACACTTCATACATGGAATAAATTAAGTGAAACACCTCTAAACTGCTTCCAATATTACTATATCCTTTCTCAGATAAGAATGCAAAAATAAAACTAATCTCACACACCGATGAGTCAGTTTATTTTTGTTTTCTCAGGGTGTAGTGAACCTTTGGAACACTCTTCCCTGCAGACCATTCGAGGCAGAGACATTGAATATTTTTGAGGCCAGGTTCACGAATCACAAAGGAGTCAAGGATTATCGAGGAGTGGGCAGCAATGTGCAGTGTTGGGGAAAAAGTAGACAGTGGTACCGAATGACACGGCTCCGGAATATCCAGGAATTAAAAGAAATGATAACATCGATAAAGTTTTAAGGGGGAAACAAGATGGCAGCGATCTGAAAGGTCTGCTTTGCAGATCTCTGCATCACAGTAATGCTCTACCCCACCCCACCACAGTCATTTACTTACAATTCAACACTAAAGGAGCTATAGAATCGTGACTAATCCCATTTTGTCAAATGGAAATAACAAAATACAGGAAAGGATCGAATAAGTCCCAACACGCAGCGAACCCGTCAGAAGGTTTCAGCATGCCTGTGGCCGCACCTGTAATCCCCTCTGCTCGTTCAATGGACCCAATTACTCGCCAGGCCTTGGTCACCGAGTTCACTAAGTTACCTGAAATGATTGAAGCCAAGACTGAAATAAAATTCAGCAGGAGGATAGAACCATTCTCAGCAGTGCTCCAAAAACATAAGCAGCAACTTGAAAGCCTTGGAAACAGAACAGATGAGGTCGAGCGCCAAACTGCAGGGGCAGAGACTGTGATCGATTCCTGTCAGGAGCGGATCCTCACCTTTGAAAAACAGGTCCGTACCTTAACTGAACAAGGTGACGTCCTCGGAACAGGGGCAGGATGAAGAACATTCATATCATCGGTCTGCTGGACCGATAAAGGTAATCAGCCAGTGAGATTTTTTCGAGAACTGGCTGCAGTGATTCCTCCACTTTGAAGCTGAAGAGAGACGGATGAAGAGTGAGACAGTTCATCGGGTTACGGTGCGCAGGTCAAGCTCAGACCAACGCCCTCACCCTGTCCTTGTGCGATTACATAGTTGCAGGGACAAACAAAGACTTATGGAAGCTTCCAGAACACAGGGAAAAGACCCGACGAGGGCTCCAGGATTATGTTCTTCCAGGTCTTTTCAGTGGCAGTGATTCATAAAAGAAAATCCTTTGGTGATATCAAGAGAAGATTAAGAGAACTTGAGATTCAGTATTCCTTAATGAACTCAGCGGTGCTCCGTATGCTTTCAATAGATCCACGCACTGGTGGATCTTTCAATAGATCCACTGACTCTCCAGTGGATGTGAAAACTTTGTGGACACTTTAAAGTAGGCTGGATGCTTTAATGGAAAGCGATAATCTTGTTTATCATTTTTAAAGGAAAGTTTGTTGAAGGTTTCTGGTATTAAGTACTGTTAAATTATAGTCGGGGATGGGTAGAGTACACACTTTTAACTTCTTCATTAGTATTACTATTCTTTTTTCCCTTGCTTAGTTTGTGTGTCGGTTTCGGCTCAAGCTGGAGGGAGGTATGAAGGTGATGCTGATGACTGAATACCTACCTAAGGGCAGTTCAATCCCGATGTTTGTGATTAATTGCCCTGGATGCAGTATTGTTAATGGGGCAGAAGATAAAGATTTGTGACGTGGAAATGCCCCAGTCGGCGGGGGATAAATGCCATTGACACTTTGTATCCTTTTTTTTGTGTTTATATGTATTTAGTTTTGGAACGTTTTGAGAGCTTGTTAGTTGTAGTAGCTTTAGTTTGTATGTCTTTTTAGGCTCTATGATCCTTTTTTCGTTGGTGCTCAGCGATTTGTAATTCGAGTTCTTCCTCTCTGGATTTCAAATATTGTTTCAGTGTGTAATGGCTAATGTCGTGCTTAAATGGTGTATCTGGAACATTTAGGGGAGCCATTCGCCAGTTAAGAGGGAAAAGGTACTTTCTCGTCTTAAAAAGGAAGGGTGGATATTGCCGTATTGCAGGAGATGCACTTTGATGACAAGGAACATTTGCCATTACAGCAAGGTGTGTTTCATTGGGTTTATTTCTCGTCTTTTAATAATAGGAATAGGGGAGAAGACATACTGGTGAGGAAGAATCTTTCTTTTAAATTACTAGATTGTATTAGATACCCACGGGAGGATCATAACCCTCAAAGATATGTGGGGAAGAAAGCGATATTTTGAACGTTTATTGCCCCCTGTCTCACTGCCTTAAATTCATGATAGAAGCATTTTCCAAATTAAGTAATCTTTCTTCGCAGCACATTATCCTAGGAGGAGATTTCAATTGTCTTTTGCACCGACAGTGGACATAATGGCCAAAGGCACTCAGTACCATCTTGCCAATCTAAGCAAATAGTGGACTGTTGTATGGAACTGGGGCTGGTGGATGTATGGAGGCAGATCCACCTCATAGATAGGGATTTTACTTTCTTCTTTAACCCGCAGAAATGCCACATTAGGGTTGATCTCCTCTTCACCCTGCAGCAATCTTCGATTCAGTCTTGTTCTGTACAATTGGGAATATTACCATTTATGACCATGCAGCAGTATACCTATTGGTTAAGATTAACGGCAATATAGCAGGTTCGAGACACTGGCGAATGGATCCCTTTATTCTTAAGGATAGTAAGTAGATTCAGTATTTCTGTAATGAATTCAGATCTTTCTTAGCCATTAATTCAGATTCAACCAGTAACCCATCCATTCTATGGGAAATTGCTAAGGCTTATACCAAAGGAATAATTATTCCTTAGGATGCAGCAGAAGGGGAGCAGGAACGCTTGCTCCAGGCACGGTTGAAGGCATCCGAGAGGGCATACTGTGATAGACCCTCGGTGGTTAGGCTGCAGAGGATCACAACACTTCGGTCTGCAGTGAATTCCATGCTCACACAGCCAGCCAAGAAGGAACTTACTTCTGCAAAACAAAGACTGTTTGAGCATGGTGATAAGCCAGGCAAGTATTTAGCCGACCTTGCGAGGAAAAAGAGAGGCCCACAGCCATTACCTTAATTTGGGAAGGTACTGGAAACCTTACCTGAGATCCAATAAGATTAAAGCAGTATTTCGGAGATTTTTCTCCGAAATATATCAGACTGAGCATTATGAGGCTAGATGGACAAAAAAGAATCTTTCTTGAAGAATTTGGATCTTCCAGGGGTGACCCCAAATAAGTGTCTTGCCTTAATGCACCATTGTCAGTGCTGGAGGGTGAAAAGCTGTTACCGGGCGGAAAGGCGCCCGGTCCTGATGGATGTCCACGTGAATTTTATGAGGAATTTATAAACCTATTGTCAGGGTCGATGCTTACCAGTTTAGTCACTCACACAGTCATGACTGCCTCCCACCATCCTTAAGAGAGGCTCATATTTCTCTTATTCTTAAGAAAAGGAAGACACCGAAAGATGGTGCTTCCTATAGGCCCATCTCACTTCTAAATGTTGATTTCAAAATTCTGTCTGAGTCCCTTATATAAGGATGGAAACTATTTATCGTTCCATTGACAAAGTGTACCAAACCGGCTTATAAAAGACTGCAGATATTCCAACAATGTTAGATTATTCAATATGATCCAAGTGTGTCAACAGCAAATTATAAAGGTAATAATGATCTCTTTAGATGCAGAGAAGGCGTTTGCTTGGGTTGAATAGCTGTATCTCTTCTATACGTTAGAATGATTTACCTCGGCAAAGTTTTTGTAAAGTGGGTGAGGGTCCTTGAAAGTGATCCTCTGTGTGCGATCCTGTAAAATTAATATGTCTAGCGGCAGTCGACGAGGTTATCCCCTTTCACCAGTGTTGTTTACGTTGGTGATTGAGCCACTGACGAAGGCCATTTGCAGGGACCCCAACATATCTGCCCCAGAAGTGGGATGGAAGTCACGTAGGATTACATTGTCTGCAGATGACGGTCTTAAATTTTTGGTACCTCACCTCATGCAATGCATACGTTAGTTTGATGCCTTTTTCGGATGTACCTTTGATTTTACAACGTCGGGGGCCATGTCTATGGGCGAACTCAGGAAATAACTGATGCTGTGGGAGAATCCTGATTTCCTTTTCAATGGTCCCGGGGGTAATGAGGATGTTCCCTATTTAGGTGTATTCGTTAATGCTATATTTGAACTTATATTTACGTGGGATTTGTCCATTTGTTTGACAAAATTAGACAAGACCTTCGAATATGGGAGCACTTCCAATATCCTGGCTAGGTCAGATAGTTCTTATTAACATGAATTCCCTCCCTTGTTTGCTATACCCCGTGTGAATGCTTTCTTTGATGTTTCCCAGAAAGACATTTAGGAGACTAAATGGATGATGTAGCTCTTGATTTGTCACCATAAGCGACCACCATAAGTTAACCAAATTACATCGAGACCACAGTTTGAGGGGAGTAAATCTCCCGAATATTAAAAGCTATCAAAAAAGCTCTTCTTTACCCGATGTTAGTGAGGCCTCGGCGTCAATATGGTTAGATATTGAAGCTTCTCAGGCAAAGTGCTCCCTTATTAGTCTGCTATTCATAGACAAAATGAGGACATTTATGGAGTATTGCCATTTCCCAATCAGTATCAATAATTTTAAAGTAGGGAGGGCAATGTGTCCGATTTAGGGCAATACAGCAAAACCTCATTTCTTACCCCAAAACGTGGTGTACCGTGTTTCCGACGGGGGATACTGGATTCCATGTTTAAACTGTGGGCAACTCGTGGGTGTATCCTGCTTTGATGATTTATCTGAGGGAGAAGCAAGGATGTCCTTTGATCAAATAAGTCGTAACAATAGACTACCGAGTAGAGATCTCTTCTGTTTTATTTTTTTATATCAGATCAGAGATGTTATTCCAAAGAGAACCACGCTTTTAACAGACCCGTACAGATCCGATACAGAGGGTGCTTAGTGCTAAGAACACACTCTCTGTCAGTACACTTTGTCATTTGTTGGACAGTGGCCCCTCAGACGAGACTTTGTGCCTTTCTGAGGTCTGCAAAGAGAGTTGGGAGTTCAGATCTCTTCGGACACAGGGGACGATATTTGTGAAAATGCAAGAAGTATTTCGACCTGTAAGAATACTGTCGCCATGTAGTTAAAGATTCTTCACAGAGTCTATCTGGCCGCAGATCCTCTCTCAAACTTCAAGATGGGAGTATGTCTTAAATACAGAATGACTATGGGCACACTTACTCATTGCTTGTCGACCTTCCACCAGCGCTATAAGAGCGGTGTGTTCGGTGGATGGAGAGGATCTTGGGGATGGAATTGAAGATGGCTCAGGTTTCCCTTTTCCTGGGCCTGCCCAGTCTACCTTACTCAGATGTGTATAGGAAAAAGTACTTCAATACCCTCACTCCCTGTGTTTACAAAAATGTTATGTTGTGTTAGGTGTCTGAAAACCCCTGGGTCTATTGCGTTGTCGTATCCTAGTCATGGAGCATAGCCCTTTGGAATTTTTTAAAGGTATGTTGCACCAGAAAATAGAGGATTTTTACAAGACATGACAGCCCTTTTTGAATTACCAAGATACAGGCTGATCTGCCACACTAATAAGGACTTTTATATAGCTATGACGAACTTGACTAATGAATGTAATGTCCAGAAAGGAAGAAATACGTACAAATGAACGTGTATTAGTTAATGCTCTTGGAGGTTGAGAGCTATAGTTTTGTTGCACTGAGTTCTACTATTCGTTTTTTTTTATTTTTCTTCAGTCCATTGATTTTCCTTGTTTTTATTTTTATCTACATGCACATAAGTGTAATTGTGTTCATTTGCATTGCTTTTTGAGTTGGGTATTATTGGTTCATTGAGCATTAAAACGAGTTTCTCTGAATAAAAATATTTTTGACAAAAACAAAATGTTAACATGGACAGAATAGAGTACCAAAGGACGATTTTATCATTAGTGAGACCACAAATTATGGTTCACGTTAAGGGTCATCACACCTCGGGTGACAGGATGATGTTGAGAGGGCGTCCCCTTTGTGGCAACCTCTGTCTGTGTGGGGAATTGAACCTGCACTGTTGTCTTTGCTCTGCATCACAAGCCAGCCATCCAGCCAACAGATTGCAAGACTGTGTAACTGCTTTGATAGAAATAGCCAAAGTCAAAGTAAAATATAAACTCTGATAAGAAGGAAAAAAAGTTACAATTCAGATAACTGTCAAGATAATGGCTGACGAAAAATACAGTCTCTGCTGGAAATTATATTTTATAACGAGACAGTTGATTGGATGCTATTTTTGGTTGAATGTAAAAAGGTGACCCAAGCGAAATAACCAGCATTACTAATTGTGGTTAGATATCGATAACTAGAAAATATGAGTACATTTTTGATTGGTCTGTGTGAAGCATTTTTACCATTGTATGAAAGTAAAAAAGCTGATGGAACATATTTTTGGAGGGTTGGTCCCCAAGGGAAATTCCTGCCGAACACATGCTTGAAGAAACCAAGATTAGAAAGTACAGCACATTTGAAGGGCTGAATGGACTCATTATGGATTTTAATTGCATGTGATTAAAAAAAAACGCTCTGTTCCTTCACCTAATGTTTTACACACTGGGGCACTGCCATTTTCCTGAAACTGGGAACTATTTGAAACATTATCTGGAACATTCCATAAACACCCTTCTCCAGAGCATACTACAATCTGTGGGGATATTACAAAGGCAAGAGACACGGGGTGGGGGGGGGGGGCTGCTGCGTGCAGGAATGAGAGTAGAAGAGCATGAGCCTTGTGGGGTGTTGGTGATGGAAGAGACATACATTCAGTGCGAGGGACGAGAGAGCATACAATGACCCTTTATCCTCGCAGAGTAGGGAATGTCATCGACGTTTTCCCTGCATTGCTGGGCATTGCTACTGATCGCTGATACTGCACTGAGCTGGGTAATGAGCTCAGACCATGTTCGGTGGGTCTGGTGGTTTGGCCCACTCTGGGAAGAGATGTACTAACCCATCCACCAGGATATCTGTGACCCTGTTGACAAATCGTGGTGTAATTTTCCCTTATCTGCTGTGCTCTGTGTAAACTGCACATGGCAGCTCCAAATTGAGGAAAGCTCAATCGAGTGCCCATTGTCCTTTTAAAGATGGCACCAGTGTCAGGGATCACGGAATTTCCTGGGGCATCCGGCGATGGTGGGTACCTCCAACCATGATGGGTCGGAGAATCGGGCTGGCATTGAATGAGAGGGACACCATGGGGTTGGGTGGGTAGTTAATGAGGTGAGTTCGATAAGATAGCACCAGGAAACTAGCTCAGCCTCATGCAGACAATCCCCCTGTCACACTCAATGAAAATCACTCAAAGATAAATTATTGCTAAATTCAGACGGATGAGTTGAAGACTCTGCTGACCCTACTCACAGTTACAGAGCTGCAGAACAAATCCTCATCCAAAACTCTCCATCATCTGAACTCATACCTATATTCTGTTCACCATCATTCCTGGTAATCCTGTCTTATTTTCCCGGATGCTATCGAAATGTCTATATCACAGCATTCTGAAACCTGTGAACACACCCTTCCATGATACTTTTGCTCAATCTCACCCTCGCAGCTTATTCCCAAAACCACTTTCATTTACTGTCATGCACGGAGACAGGCCCTTCAGCCAAAACTGGTCCATACCAACCAAAATGTCCGTCAACATTCACCCCATTTCCCTGCACTTGTCCCATATCCTTCTCTGCCTTTCCAGTTAATATATTGTTCGAACAAAGTGCAGCGAGGTTTTGTGACATCAAGAAAGGCCTCAGGAAAGATCTTGCTGAATCTACCATTCATCTCACCCCAGCAATCAGGGTTACAAAGAAACAATTTGACTGGAGGTTATAAACAAGAAGTACAAGCAAACACTGGTGGGAGATGTGTATGGAAGTCAATACTGCAGGGAAAAAATGTGTACGTTCTAAACAGGAAATTAGATATACCAGTGTTTGCAAACAAAACTCAACGGGTCTGGTACCACTTAAAGGAAGAAAGTCGAAAGTTTGGCCCTCGAATAGTACAGCAGGTCAGGGGCATCCAAGGAGTAGGCAAGTCTATGTTTCGGTCATAAGCCCTTCATCAGGAATTCATTTCAGAATTCACTTCTTCCTAATCCTCTGTAGGAAGAGAGTGAGTCAACATTTTTAATTTGGAGATTCTTCATCAAAACAGCTTTTGTTTTCGATCTCCAGTATATGCAGCTCCTTGTTTTATTTTAGATCATCAATTATGTTGCATGCTGCAGTATTAATGGGCAACTTGATCTGGCAAGAAGGGAAGGGCGAGGGCAGAAGAGCAGGCAATGTGTCAGTCACAGCTTAAGGCCCTGTCATTCAGAATGTGAATTCTGGGTGGAGATAAAGGAGGGCTTGTCGGAAGCACTGCACTGGAATTTGACATCATTTGAACAGATGTGGCAGATCGAGAGAAAGTGGGAGGATACCGTTTCTCTCGCAGCTGGTCAATGAGTGGTACAGTGGCTAGCAATACTGCCTTACAGCACCAATGACCTGGGTTTGATTCCACCTTTTGGTGACTCTCTGTGCGGTGTTTGCACCTTCTCCCTGTGTGTGCGTGAGTTTCCTCTGGGTGTTTGGTTTTCCTCTCGCAGCCAAAAATGTCCAGGTTAGGTTCAGTGACCTCACTAAATTGATCCACAGTATCCAGTGATGTGCAGATTCGGTAGATTGTCCATGGGAAATGTAGAGTTACCGGGGTAACGTATGAGTGTGTTGGTCAGCATGTTATCTGGAGGGTCAGTGTGGACTCGATGGGCCAAATGGCCTGGTTCCACACTCCAGGGCTTCTATAATTTCTATGTAGCTGTCTGTGTTTGAAAAAATTCCCAGGATCCTACCTATAAGTGCGAACACAATTTGCCTCAACAAAATGTTACACCTTCCGTTTGTCTGACATGAACTCCATCAGCCACTCTTCGGCCATTTAGCCCATCTGATCAGGGTCCTGTTTTACTCTGAGTTAACCATATTCACTGTCCACTACCTCACCAATTTTGGTGTTATCTGCAAACTCACTAACCATTCCTATTGTATTCATGTCCAAATCATTTATATGAAATGACAAAATGCATTAGAACCTTGTGGCACGCTGCTGGTCACAGGCCTCCAGTCCAAATAACACAGCTCACAAACATTACCTTCGTCTATTACCTTCGAACCAATTACCTCCAACTCTCCCTGTATTCTATGTGATCTCACCATGCTAACCAGTTTACCATGCGGAAACTTTTCGAATGCCTTACTAAAGTCCATATTCCATTCCACAGTTCTATTTCTGTGCCTTCATCAATCTTATTCGTCACTTCTTCAAAACACTAAATCAAATTAGTGAGGCACGATTTCTCATATGCAAAGTCATGTTGACTATCGCTAATCTGAATTTGCATTTACAAACAAGTAAATGCTGTCCCTCTGAATCCCCTCCAACAAGTTACACACCAATGACATCCATCCCACTTGTCTACAGTTTCCTGTTTTTTCCTTCCGAACTGTTCTTAAACAATGGCACAATCTTCCCTGTGTCTGTCCATGATACAAGTATCTCAGCCAAAGACCGAACAATTACTTCTCTAGCTTCCCAATAGATTCCGGGGTACCTGATCAGTTCATTGATCATAGAATAGTGCAGCACAGTACAGGCCCTTGAGCTGTTGATGTTGCGCCGGCAGTTTATCCTACTCTAAGGTCAGACTAACCTTCATTGTACTAAAATCCATGTGCCTAACTAAGAGTCACTTAAAAGGTCAGAGGGAGTTATCCACCTTAATGCATTTTAAAATACCCAGCTCTTCATCTTCTGTAATATGGACAATTTTCTAGGTATCACCATTCATTTCCCCAAGTTCTCTACCTTCCATATCCTACTCCACAGTAAATACTGATGCAAAATATTTATTTAATATCTTACCGCTCTCCTGTAGTTCCACACATAGGTCAGTTGCTGATATTTAAGGGGTCCTGTTCTCTCCCTAGTCACTCTTTTGGCCTTAATGTGTTTGTATAATCTCTTTGGATTGTCCCTTACCATATTTTCGAAAGATATCTTATGTCCCCATTTTGCCCTCCTGATTTCCCTCTTGGGTATTAGCCTACTTCCCTGGTACTCCACGATAGATTCACTTGATACCTACTGTCTGTACCTATCATATGCTTCCGCCTTTTCTTGAACAGAGCCTCAATTCTGCTCGCCATGCAGCATTCCCTACACCTACTAACCTTACCCTGCTCATAGACAGGAACATCCTGACGCTAGACTCTGTAACTCATTTGTGAAGGCCACCCACTTTCCTGCCAATAGCTTCTCCAAAGCAGACTTTCAAAGTGACAACATAAAACGTTCAAAGTTGGCCTGACTAAACTTAAAACTTTAAAATATATATTCGAAGTATTCTTCTCCCTAAGTATTTTACAACAAATGGATACTGCATAACAGGCTCAAGAAGCAGAATGGCCTCCTCCTGTCCCTCTGTAACAGACTTGAGAGGCTGAATGGCCTTCCCCTGTCCCTTTGTAATAGGGGCATGGGGACAGAATTACTTCCTCCTGCTCCTGCGCAGCAGTCTCGATGCTCAGAATGACGTCCCAAGGTTATGGAAGAATTTGACAACAGTGCACATAAACCCAGGAGCAACATTATACAAAATCAATGGGCAATAAACATATACACTGGTTTATTGTCTCTGTAAATTAGCCCACCAGTCACCTTATGAAGCTGGTCTTTTATTTTTTTTCACTGTCGCCTTTAATAAACAATACACAATATACACAGTCCTGCAGTGTTCTTGCTCTATTCCCACATACACGGAAGAAACAATAAGAAGATTGAAAGATTAATGGTTCATCCCTAAGCAATACCCATCCATTCCATCCACACCGAGTAAATGTTCCCTTTTATTGGGATATGAAAAGTGATGTCAGGAAGGGGTAAACTTGACCTGTTTGTTCAGTGACTGTGATTAATGTTAGTCTCCATGGCTTGCAATTACCCCAGTGGACGGTTTCTATCTTTTAATGATAAGTGGGCTCCGTTGAATGTGTTATCCCACGGTATGGTGAGAGCATCACCAACAGTGTTAACAGGAATCAGCAGCTCCAGAGAGAAAGGTGGGAGAGATCAGAGTCTGAGCACAAAGTCTGGAATGTTTCAACAATGAATTTGAATCCGAGAACATTAAACTAGAATGTTACTGTCATGGATCATAATCTGAGAACATTTGACTGGAATGTCCCAAGAATGGACAGGAGTTTAAACTTGGATGTTTGGTTTCTTTCTACATATTATGATCGAAGGTCATTATCGTGGCGGATCAAATATGCACTTTACATTATACAATATTTTTATTATCCAATCCTGGCTTTCGCTGGTGTACCTGGTAAGTCTCACTGTTCAGTCATTAATTCTATAAATCATGTTTGACAGTAATACTGTTCTTTCATTCACTCTACCCTCCTTGCCACTGTTACTGTTCCTGATAAGACTCTGAATCCAGATATTCACTTGATATTCACTACTAAATTGTTAAATCACTCTCTCCCTCCTTGCTTCTGGCAGTGTTGCTCATGGGTTGCTATGTTGACTTGCTCAGTTTCAGCTGTGAACCATGATCCGTTGTATCACTGCACTTGCTATGTGATTATTGAAAGCATTTAGGTCACTACCTTTTGTTCTGGTTACAAACTGCATTTTCTTCTTCTAACTCCACCTCATCCCGGCCAATATCTGAAGCTGAAATAGACAAATGACAACAATGGTGATCCTTTTGGCCAGGAACCAATTTCTGACACTATACCCTGACCATTCCTAATTGTAACGATTGATAACTCCAGCATATTCTTCACTGGCTCATCCCAGCTGCTATTTGAACCATGAGCTGTGAAATACAGTCTTAAATATGGCATTCGTCTGTTGCTGACACTCACAGCTGCAAACCTGCAGAAACAAATCTGATTCAATATTGCACACCTCATATCTGATATCACACAGGTCTCCCCATCCATCCATCATTCCTGTGCGTACTGATTTATAATCCGTTGGGTCTGGCAATGCCTTTACTTTAATATTCTCAAGCACGTCATTAACAGCTGCCCATGAACGATCTCTCTCTGTCCATTATACGCAGCCCTAACAGTTGGTCACATTTAAATTGATTTCCTCCATGTGTGCACTCTCTTAGAAAATGATTTTCACATCCAACGCAGTCACAGAACCAGACACACACACATGCACACATAAAACCACTTGCCTTGAACTAATGCATGAAGATACAGAGACATTTATTTGTGGGAGCCCATTTACTGTCCCTCACAGTATGGGTGGCAAATTGTCCCGTGTTAGTCAGTTATGTAGTGCAAATGTAGCAGCAAGATACCAGCAGTTTCGTAATACTGCCACGTTGGGCAACTGTTCCAGCTTACTGAGCAATACACTTGCATAGTCTGCACAGCTCCTCATGCTGGGCAGATAGTCCAGTTTACTGAGCAATACACTGGGATAGTCTGCCATGCTGGGTTGTCTACTTGTCCAAGTTTATAGTTTCTGCGTTTGTTCTGTGAGGCAGATTTAGAATTTAGTGGAACAAATTTTGTCAGTTGATCTGGCAATGTATTTATTCAATGTTCTCATTCTTGTGATTTGAACCACCAAGGTCTCACTGCTCCAGATAGACCCACTCCCTTGTTTTTTATTTCTCTCATATTTCAACAACATGCTGTTTTTGTCTTAATTGTCCGTTTCTATCTTCAATGTGAATGTCTCTGTCCATCTGTATGTTTCTCTGGCCTTGGTTTTTGGTTGTGTATTGTATCGAATGCTGGCATCACGAAGTTCAGAAATAATGTAATGGTATGTGTCAGGCTATTGTTCACTCCCCGCTGTGTCCCATGTGTTACTCCATGGAAAAGGGTGCGTGTGCATGGCAGCTGTTCACTTCCCGGTGTGTCCCAAGTCGTGCTCCTTGTTGTGCAGCAGTGTGTGGGCTGGGCCGTTGTTCACTTGCTGGTGTGTCCCATGTGGTGCTCCATGGACAGCGGGTTGTGTTTCGGGTTGTTGCTCACTTCCCGGTGTGTCCCAAGTTGTGCTCCATATTGGACAGGGAGTTTCAGCATCTTTTACTCATGTCTTTAAAACGTGTTCTGTGCCTGTCCACTGAACGCCTGTGTTTGTCCCTCTCAGCTGATCACGTGGTCAGAAATACGAGGAGGACCCTGAATTATAATTATAAAGGAGTAGCTATCTCACTTTTAGTGGAGGGAAGTCTGATTGTCTCCTGTTATTGAACAGTTAGTGGAGGGGCTGGGGATGGTTTGCTGGAGGTTGTGTTGTGAGCTACCTCAGACATTCAGGGAGACCAGAGGATTTGGTGACCCAACTGAGGATCGAGCATGGGGACTGTAGTTACAGCATCAGGGTCTGTAACATGAACAACAAATGGAGCAGAGGCTGCAGAGCATAGAAGCTCTGAAACCACGGACTGGGTGTGTGTGGGGACAAGGATCTGCCAAATCTGTCTGTGTCTTAACTTGAGTACAGGCTCTCATTCTCACCCCTAAATATACACACACCCTTTTCGCTCACACACATGGAAACAAACATACACATCCTCTCTCTCTCACTCGCACGCCACCCTCTACCCCCCCGCCCCGCCCCACGCCCACGCACACATACCGCATCTCTCGCACAGACGCACCAATAAATCTGGAGGTGCTAATTTGCGTTTGCAGATTTTAATTTTTGGATAGATTGTATTTTGTTCAAAACAACATTCAATTTGTACGCAGCCAATCAGTGTGGCATTTTATAAAGTCCTGCTTTGGAAATAAAACCAGTATCACTCCAGGGTAATACAAGTCGGACTCCACACAAGACCTTCCATGATTTGTGCAGGGAAGGTCACATCTTAGCAAACATAATAGAATTATTTGAGGAATACCAAAGTTGATAGTGGAGAAAGGGTTGTAGATGTCATATACATGGACTTCAGTAAGGCGTTAGATGAGATAGACTGATGGAGAAAGTGAAGTCGCAGGGGTCCGGGGTGTCCTAACTAGATGCATAGAGAACTGGCTGGCCAACAGGAGACAGAGAGTAGTAATAGAAGGGAGTTTCTCAAAATGGGGAACTGTTCTGTGTGGTGTTTCACAGGGATCCGTGCTGAGACCACTCTTTGTGGTGATATACTTACATGATCTGAAGGAAGGTATAGATGGTCTGATTAGCAAGTTTGCAGATGATACTAAGATTGGTAGAGTAGCAGAAAATTGAGAGGACTGTCAGAGAACACAGCAGAATTTAGATAGATTGGAGAGTTTGGTGGAGAAAGGGCAGATGTGGGGAGATGCATTTCGAAAGATCCAATTCGAGAATGAATTATCCAGTAACTGGAAAAAGCCCTGGGGAAAATTGATGTACAGAGAGATCTGGGTGTTCAGGTCCATGGCTCGCTGAAAGTGGCAGGTCGATAGAATGATCAAAAAGGCATACAGCATACTTTCCTTCATGCATTCTAACAATTTTAGAAGTGCAGAAGTTGGAATCTATTGCGTACAAGAGTAGGCAGGCCATATTACAGTTGTATAGGACATTGGTTCGGCCACATTCAGAATATTCCGGACAGTTCTGGTTGCCACATTACTGAAAGGTTCTGGATGCTTTGGAAAGGGGGCAGAGGATTTTCACCAGAATGTTACTGAGGATGGAGAGAACGATATATAAAGAGAGGTTTGATGGATTAGGATTATTTTTATTAGAAAGACGGAGGATGAGCGAGGACTTGATTGAGGTTTACAAAATCATGAGAGGTGTAAACATGGTGGCTATCTAGAAGCTGATTATCAGAATGGGGGAGTCAGTTACTAGGGATCTAGAATTCATGATGAAAGGGGAATAATTTATTGGTGATATGCTCGAAAAGTTCTTTGCACAGAGGGTTATCGTTTTGGGATGCGTTGCCAGTGGAGATGGTCGAGGCAGGGACGAAAGCGTCATTTAATACGTATCCAGACAGATACGTGAATGCGCAGAGAACAGAGAGATACAGAACCTTAGAAAATAGGCGACAGGTAAAGATAGAGGATTTAGATTGACACAGGCTTGGAGGTCTGCTGGGCCAGTTCCTGTGCTGTGATTTTCTTTGTTATTTGTAAATACTGGCGAAAAGCTTCTGTTGATACTTGAAAGGAAAATGAAACCAAGATCAAATGTGGCACAGCGAATGTGTGGACACGATGACTTATTGTAGAGAACAGAAAAATGACAAGGAGACGAAACAGTGACATTGAGTCGGTCTTCAAAGAGGAAGATCCAGAAAATCTCCCAGAAATACGAGGTCGTCATGGGACCTTTGTAACTAAAGAGTAAAGTCATATACAGTTATGAGGTAGTATTTGAAAACAGAAGTGGGATGAGGAATGAAAATTCTGACAGATCAGATGCAATTGAAACTGAAATTTTAGAGAAAACAGCAATACACGTATTGATTGCAATAGGGACCACTGTATGTTTCTGTATTCGCTTCAGAAGGTAATAAATGCATTAAAATTATTAACAAAGGGAAGGAATGGGATAGTGGAGGACATCTGTCCAGTTAGTTGTCATCCACAGTAGGGAATCTGTTGCAACTTATTGTAAGGAAGATCTTATTGGACACTGAGTAAGTAATAGCAAATTCATGTGAGTTGTTCTGCATTTATGAAAGGGAAGTTATAATTTACAATTTTATTCTTGAAGATATCTTTTGTAGATGTAAACAATGGCGAATCAGTGAACGTGGTGCAGTCAGATATTCAGGAGGACTTTTAATTAGCACACACAGTAAGTTATCAGAAAACATTAAAGCAAAGTGCATTGGGAGGAACATATGCAAACAGGGGAAGGTAAGCATTAGATAAACTATTGGAGAACATAGGTAGTGGTAGAAGGTTGTTTGTGTGTACGGTGTAGGCTGGTGTGCCACAGGTGTCAGTGCTGCGCCCCTTTCCCTTTAAAGAGAATCCGAATACAGACGATGAAGAACCAGCTTGACTCAAAGTATCAGCTTGCTCTCTCTTTACGATGCTGTCTGACTAACTGTGATCTCTCGCATGTGTTGGTGTCAGTACAGATTCAGCTTCTGCAGTGATTTGCTCCTACTCGAAGTAAAGGCATTCTGCATTAGTAACACAGAGGGTTGGTGAGACTGTACCTGGATTGTACCTGTACAATTTTGATGTCTTGATCTAAGTAAAATATAATGATCACATATACTGAATGGGCACTCTCCTGATTAATCTCTCAGATTGTACAATGGCCTGCTGAGGAAACTTGGTCTGAGATCAAGGCGGGAATCTGTGTTTGAAACTGGAGAAAGCTGATTGATTGTTGTAGGAGAACATCACGTCTGTTTACATGGGAAAAGCCGGAGGCAGGTACAGAATTCAAGAAGATGGACAGGAAGCTCTTGAACAGATTGATGTAAGATGTGAGCAGGGAGTGATGGTTTTGGCTGGTATAAAACTGGACCAATCCCCAGGTCTAGATCAGTTACATCTCAGGCTGCTGTTGGAGACAAGGAATGAAAGGCACCGATGCTAATGTTTAAATAGAATCTGGTCACAGGTGAGGCCACGAAGACTGGAGAACACCCTTTATAGGAAGGGTGGTAGAGATAGAGCAGGGAACTATTGACCGGGGTGTTTCAGATCAGTGTTAGAGAAAATTTCGCAAAGAAAATAGATGGAGTTAGAAGGCTGTTTGTGTCACCTGATGTACCACAATGATCAGAACTGTCTCCCTTATTACTTGTGGTATTTACAAATGATGTAGGTGTGAATGTGGATGGGGAGCTGCAACGTGATAAATAAGTCTGTGTTTGACACAAATATTGGCTGGGTGTTTGGCAGTGAGCAGTAAGTTCTTATGTTACAAGAAGATACAGATGGAATGGTCAGATGGGTGGATCAATGGCAGATAGGATACAACCCTGATAAATATGAGGTGATGCACTTTAGAGGAAGGAACCAGACAGGAAAGTATACAATGAATGGTAGCACACCAGGAAGCTCAGGGAGTGCTTCTCCACATATCCGTGAATATAACGGGGAAGGATAAAAGGTTACGTAAGAAATCATTGGAAACAGTAGGCATAGCATTTACTCATCGAGGCATAGATTACAAGAGCTATGTAGCACTTTGGTTAGGCCAAGATGGAATAAAATTTGGGGGTTCTGGGACCTACATTACAGGAAGGATTTGATTATTCTGGAGGGAGTACAGAGATTCACCAGGATGCCCCCAAGGATGGAGCATATCAGCTATGGAGAGAGGTTTCATAAGCTCCATTTGTTTACTTTGGAGCAGAGAAGGCTGAGGGGGACGTGATTCAGATGGATAAGATTACGAGGGGCATGGAGAGGGTGGATAGACAGCAGCTGTTCCTTTCAGTCAAAGGGCCAAGAAGAGGGGAGCACAGGTTTGAAAGGAAGGCTTTAAGGTTTAGAGAGGATTCATGGATTGTTCTTCACCCAGAGGGTGATGTGGTCCGGATTGCACTTCCTGAGGGGTGGGGGTGGGGGGTGGTGGGGAGCTATCACGGGTAATCTCACAGCCATTAAAAAGTATCTGGACGAGCACTTGAAATGTCAAACCATTCATGGCTATGGGACTGTTGCAGTAAAGTTGGAATAATATACATAATTCCGTAATTTTGATGCTACACAAGCTATGCTTCTGTGATTGTATGGCTGTGGAAGGTCAATCATTGAACAGCTTAAGACAGGAAGTAATAGGTTTCGGAAGAGTGCATTAAACAATCGTGAAACGTAAAAGCTTCTCAAAATGCAATATATTAAGATGAAATGTTGGAGAAGATAATTGTAGCGTCCTTACAGTCCAAATCTAATGAATGGAGAACAGGAAAATGGCAGACTATGAAGTAACTACTTCAGTTCTGCCTTCATGAAAGAAATAAATTAAAAACTTCCAAGCAATTCTTCGTCTACTGAGAAAAAAAACAGGAAATACAATCAAATCAGTAAATAAACAGTTTTGGAGAAAATATTTGGACTGAAATCTGATAAATCCCCACGGCCTGATAATCTTTATCTCTGATTCCTAAAGGAGGTGGCCATGGGAATAATGGATACTTTCCTTGCTGTCTTCCAAATTCCTGATGATTTTGACAAATTTGAGAGCAGCAAATATAACCCCAATATTTCTAAAGGAGGCAGGGAGAAAGCAGGGAATTACAGTCTGCTTAGCACCAAAGAAGCAGTCAGGACAATACAACAGTTTATTAGAATGAATGCTTTGCCAGGGAACTTTAAGAATTAAATTAATTTGAAAGCAATGAACATGGATCAGGTCAATGCCAAATTATTAAAGGTGAATCATACTTGAGAAACCGCCTGGGAAATAAATTATGGCGAAGCAATAGATGCAGTGAATTGCGATTTTCAGAAACTTTTTGATCAAGTCCCAAGTCTAATGTTGTGAAAATGCTACACCTTTAACAAGGTCATGCTGTCCTTTTTTTTTCAAAGGTGTCTTAAAGACAGTGAATCCGAAATGTCTGGGTTTGACTGCTCTAAAATAAAAGCACGCACAAGAAGGGGCAAGCTATGCTAGATCTGGCCCTGTGTAGTGAGACAGGAAAAATGAATGACCTCATAGTTAGAAATCAACTTGGAAGGAATGATCACAGTATTGCTAAATTTAAAATGCAGGTGGAGAGTGTGAAGATAAAATTAAATACTAGGGTTCTGTGCTTAAACGAGGGAGACTACAAAATAATGAGGGAGGGCTAGGCTAAAGTTGACTAGTAACAAATACTTTATGGTGAGAGTTGACGAGAAGTGGAGGATTTCAAAGGAATTTTTCAAAGTCCTTAGAAAAAGTATATTCAGTGAAAGGAAAGACTCTAAGAAAAGGGTTAATTTGCATCGGGTGTCTAAGCAATAAGCGAGGCTAACAAGTTTAAAAAGAAGGCATGCAAAATGTCCAAGAAAAGCAGGAACCTAGAAGATTGGAAAATCATTAATACTCAACAGAAAGCCACGAAAAGAGCTATAAAGAAAAGTACGATAGAACACAAGAAAAAATAAACTAGAATATGAAAAGAGTTTGCAGATGATTCCCTAAATATATAAAATGAAAATGAGTGGCTAACGTAAATGTTGGGCCTTTGGAGGATGAGATGGAGAATTTAGTTATAGGATAGGATGAAATGGCTGAGGCATTGAGCAGGTATTTTGTATCAATCATCCTAATGGAGGACACTAATAACATGCCAGTAATTGACAAAGAGATGAGGGTAGGCTAGGACATGTTTACAATCATTATTACGGTTGAGGTAGTGTTGGGTAAGGTAATGGATCTAAAGGCAGACAAAACCCTAATGAAATGCATTCCAGGGTACTAAAAAGATAGCGGAGGTAATGTCAAGTTCAATTGTGGGAATGTTTTAAATATTTGCTGAACTTTGGGGCAGTTCCAGCTGATTGTAAAACAGCAAATGAGACGCCACCGTTTAAAAAGGCTAGTAGATAAAAGATAGGGGACTACAGAGCAGTTAGTTTAATCTGTACAGTCGGAACGATGCTTGGGTGTATGCTCAAGGGAGAAATAGCAAGACATTTTCATAGAAATCGGCCCATTGCGCAGACAAACCATGGTTTCCTGAAGGGCAAGTAATGCTTAACAAGTCTTTTGGAAATTTATGAAGACATTATGAGCAAGGAAGGCAATGAGGCTTCAGTGGATGTGATGTATCTAGGTTTCCAAAAGGTGTTCGACACGTGCCATACAATAGGCGGCTGCATATGATAAAGGCGTTATGAGTAAAATATTCGTATGGATAGAAGATTGGTTGACTAACAGGAAGCAAAGTGTGTGCTTAAATGAGTGCTATTCATATCTGGAAATCAGTGACTAGTGGCGTGCTCCAGGGATCAGTGTTGGGGCTGCAATTATTCACAATTTGTAGAGATGATGTGGTGTTGGGAGCATTCGGAGTTTGTCAAAGTTTGTAGATGACACGAAGATGAGTGGCAGAGTGAAGTGTGCAAAGATCAGTGAAACTTTTTAGGGGAACACAGATACTCTGAGTGAGTAGGCAAACGTCTGGCAGATGTAATGCGATGTAAGTAAATGTGAATTCATCTGTTTGTTAGGAGTACCAGTAAAAAGGATTATTACTTGAACTGTAAAACGTTGAAGTATGCTGCTCTGTAGAGGGACCTGCGTATCCATGTTCATGAAACACACAAGATACAGCAAGTACTGAGGAAGGCAAATGGTATGTTGTCCTTCATTGCTGAAGGAATTGGATTTAAAAGCAGGTAAGATATTTTGCAGCTCTACAGGGTGATGGTGAGGCGACACCTGGAGTATTGTGTGAAGATTAAGCTGCCTTACTTTAGAAAGAATGTACTGGCACTGGATGGGGTCAAGAGGAGTTTCATTGGTTTGAACCCGGAGTTGAGAGAGTTGGTTTATGAGGAGAGACTGGGTATACTGGGATGATAATCATTGAAATTCAGAAGGATGGGGTTCGGATCTTATCGAAACATACAGAATAATGAAGGGAATGAATAACATACAAGTAGGGAGGATGTTTCCACTGGCAGGTGAAGGAAGTACATTTAAAATTGAATTGAGAACGAACTTCTTCATCCAGAATGTTCTAATTCTATGGAATTGCCTGCTCTGTGCGGTAGTTGATGCTTTTAAAGCTAAGGCATTTTGAAGAATGAAGTAAATAAAGGATACGGTGCGAGCGCGGGTAAGTGGATCTGAGTGTACGAATAGATCAGCCATAATCTTATTAAATGACAGAGCAGGTTCGAATAGCCAGCCAGCCTACTCTTGATCCTAGTCCTTCTGTTCTCTTGTTCTGAGGAAAGGGAAGTAGCCAGTTCTCCCAGCGCAGAATAACAGCGCAGACCCTCTGCTTTGGTTTGTTTGGCTTGATTTTTCACAGTCTTGCTGTTTGCTGAAAGCAGGCAACAGTCGTGAAGCTACCAGACTCAAAGAAGCAGACCCACTCTGATTCGGCCTCACTCTGACATCTCTCCTGTAAGAACGTGGGGTTTATTTTTCCTTTCATTTTTGCCATGGTGTGTTTATGCGGATTGTTTCAAGTTCTTGGAACAACATCATTAAATTGGGATAATTTGTTGGTTTTTCAGATAGTTAAGTTATTCTGTCTGCTATCCTCTTCTGTATGTGTTTCATTCAGCTGCGTCACTCCTGGAAAATCCAACTTACACCTGCTTAAATCAATGAGCAAATGTTGGGTTTGCGCTACTTCCTTGAAATGATTTGAGGAGGTCTGTCCTGGCCCATAACAGTGTGCAACAGCTGGATCTAATTTCCTAGCATGGGTTGAGAATGGGAGAGTTGAAAGGAAAACGTGAATCAGCAAAAACAGTTCTCTATATTTTGGAGTGGAAAGCAATGACTAGTATGATAATCCAGGAATTTGTGTTTGCAACCGAACTATTCAGAAAGCATATCAAACATTTGTTCAAGGGTATTCAATGTAATCCTTGCAAATCTGCTGATGGCCCCAAATTGAGATTGTGTGTAAGTGGTCAGGATGTAAAGAAGTTCAAAGATGATTGAGACAATTGGAGGGAATGGGGAAATACCTGTCAGGTGAAGAACAATGTGGATAGACGTGACATTAAGCACATTGTTTGTAAATATAGAATAACGGCTAACATTTCAAAAAGAACTGATGTAAACCTATTGCTCTATGAAGGTTCTTCTGTGTATACATTTGTTGATTTGTGTTTGCAACCGAACTATTCAGAAAGCATATCAAACATTTGTTCAAGGGTATTCAATGTAATCCTTGCAAATCTGCTGATGGCCCCAAATTGAGATTGTGTGTAAGTGGTCAGGATGTAAAGAAGTTCAAAGATGATTGAGACAATTGGAGGGAATGGGGAAATACCTGTCAGGTGAAGAACAATGTGGATAGACGTGACATTAAGCACATTGTTTGTAAATATAGAATAACGGCTAACATTTCAAAAAGAACTGATGTAAACCTATTGCTCTATGAAGGTTCTTCTGTGTATACATTTGTTGATTTGTGTTTGCAACCGAACTATTCAGAAAGCATATCAAACATTTGTTCAAGGGTATTCAATGTAATCCTTGCAAATCTGCTGATGGCCCCAAATTGAGATTGTGTGTAAGTGGTCAGGATGTAAAGAAGTTCAAATGTGATTGAGACAATTGGAGGGAATGGGGAAATACCTGTCAGGTGAAGAACAATGTGGATAGACGTGACATTAAGCACATTGTTTGTAAATATAGAATAACGGCTAACATTTCAAAAAGAACTGATGTAAACCTATTGCTCTATGAAGGTTCTTCTGTGTATACATTTGTTGATTTCTTCACTAAACTCTGAGGTCAATGCAGGGCGGTGAATCCTGAAACCAGAAGTCAGTACTGGAATTGAGATTGGCACATGCCCAGTGTACATAGATCCACCAAGTGGGGAGCTGTGTCATTGAAAAGGATCTCGATCTCTTTGTACACCAGTCACAGAGAGCAGCAACAGAAAGCAGACAGGAAGATAATTAGTATGCTGACCTTCATTTCCAGGGGACTGGTATCCAGAAGTAAGGGTGTCTTACTGTAGATGTACAGGGACTTGGTGAGTTCCCATCTCGAAAGTTGTGCAGTATTGTGTGCACGTTTGGTCTCCTTACCTAATAAAGGATAAACCTGACATTGAGGGAAAGCAGCGAAGGACAATCAGACTGATCTCTGGGATGACAGGCTTGTTGTGGGAGCAGGGTTTGGGGCGACTGGGCCTGTATTCCATGGGGTTTATGAAAATAAGTGGAGATCTCGTGTCATATATAAAACTCTGTCATGGCGAGACAGGTTGTCAGCAGGGATGATAATTCCCCTGGCTAGAATGTCTCAAACAAGGGGCCCACAGTATTAGATGCAAACAGGTCACTCTGCATTGAGATGAGAAGAAATGTCTGCACTCAGAGACTGGTTAACCTGGAGAATTCTCTGCCTCATAAGGCTGTGGAAGCAAAGGCACTGAATATAAATAAGGATATCTAGACACTAAAGGGATGAAGTTGAAGCAAGAGTTTGGGATGGGGATACATGGTCAGCCATCATTATATTGAAAGGGAGAGCAAAGTTGATGGACCGAAGTTCCTACTTCATTTTTTATTCCCGATAGTTAATCAGTTCAACGGATATAGATAATGCAGTATTTGGGAAAAGTGAATTGAAGAGATGTTTGGCCAAAAACTAGAGTGGGGAAGGTTCAATGTGTAATATGACCTACTCCTTTCCTGATGTTTCTGTGCAGTCTGTGGGAAAGCTCTGTAAATGTTGTTACAAACTCTCAGATTTTAGGGAAGAAGTCCCTGCAGGGTCGACAGGACTGTGAATCCCGTTCTCTTTTCCAATACAGAGGCTGGTTCCGGGGGTTCTGTCCAGGTTTATCAATTAAGACCTTGGAGCAGTTTGATACAACGGCCTAGCTTGGCAGTTTCGGAGACCATTGAAAAGTTTACCACATATCTGTGTATCTGGAATCACGTTTAGGCCAGACCAGGAAATCACGGGAGATTCATTTCCTGAAAGTACACTGGGGAAGCAAATTTATGTTGACAATTGACATGGGCTTCAGGGTCAGTATTACTGGCACCAGATTTTACATCTCGATATTTTATTAATTGTTTCTAACTTCTACCAGCTGCCAAAGCTTTTATCTTGTCTGGATTAGTAGTCCAGTGGCATTTCCACAACAGCACCATCTCCACATGGGGAACTATGGGAAACTACACTGAGCTGATTATTTCTGTACTGCTTGACAGCTCTGTCAGGAAGAACTCTAACCAATTTTACTGTCTTGATAGGACTGACGGGGTGGTAATTGGTCAGATTGTAATTATTCCCCACTTAGGGGACGGGACGTAGTTGAGTAATCTTCCACATTACCAGGGAGATGTTAGAGTTGGAGCTGGAATGAAACACTGTGCCCAGTGACACGGCTTGGCGTGCAGCACAAGTCTTCTGTTCTGTTGCAGGAATGGTGTCAGGGCCAATTGCCTTTGTCGTATTGACTGCATTCAACTGTTTCTTCATGTCACATGTGGCAAATCGAATTGGTTGAAGACTGGCATCTGTGATTCTGTGGGCATTATTCAAGCAACACTTCTGGCTGAGGATGGTGTAGACACTGCATCCTTGTCTTTTACACTGATGTGAAGCAAGGTTCCACTCTTTCGAGGAATGATAGAGCAACAGCCACAGGAAAAACTGCTGAGATGTAAGTCAAACAACTCCAGTAATGTTCTAGTGACCTGAGATCGAATCCTGTTACAGTGGATGGTGGAATTCAAATCCAACAAATGTTTGGAATTAAGTGTGTAATGATGATCATGAATCAATTGCTGATTGTGGGAGAAACCCATCTGGTTCACTGATGCCTTTTTTGGAAGGGAATTACCATCCATACCTGCTCTGGACACATTTAACTACAGACCTACAGCAAAGTCTTTGACTCTTAACTAATATCTGGGCAATAAATGATGACGAAACCAGTGACGCTGTAATCCCATTAAAGAATCTTGTTTTTAAATAATATTTGTAGAATCCTCTTTTATTGTCAGTTGTTTCATAGTTCAACTCCATTTCTGACTGTCTGTGGCAGAACTGAAGAGCTTCTATCTGATCTGTTTGTTTTGTATTCATTTCGCCCTCTCTCTCAGATATCAGTCCTGCTGTTTGGAATGAAAGTACAGTGGTCAAGTGCAGTAGCTTTAAATGGATTGTCATCATTTTAGGTACATATGGTTCTGCCACTGGTACATTCACCAATTCGTCTCTGAAACATCGATCAGCTTCATGGGAATGACAGACTGAGGTATTATCCTGGACAAAATGTTACAGATTGTAATTCAATACAATTCGCCTTCTGTCCAGCTGTGATCGACAGTACCACATAAATTCCCAGTTTTGAGTTGCAATTTCTGCATTGCAATTCTGTTATCTGTCCCCCAGTTCACACCGAGACTCATTCACACATCAGCCCATGACCTACTCTGATTACTGATATCGTAACACTTCCATTTAAGTATTCTCATTCTTATGAGCGTTGGTCAATGGTGTCACACCTCTGACTTGTCATGATTCTCAAAACCCCTAAACTTGCCCCACCCGGCAGCACCGTGCCGTGGTTAGCACTGCTGCCTCACAACACTACTGGCCCAGATTCAATTCCATCTTCAGGGGATTGTCTATGTGGATTTTGCACATTCTTCCCATGTCTGCGTGGGTTTGTTCCATGTGCTTTGGTTTCCACCCACTGTCCAAATATGTGCAGCTTAGGGGCATTGGCCTAGTTAAATTGCCCATAGTGTTCAGTTATGTCCATTAGTCAGGGATAAATGTAAGATATGGCCATGGGTCTTCAGAGAATCGGTGTTAACTTGTGGGGCCAACGGGCCTGTTGCCACACTATAGCGATTCTAATCCTAACATTCATCTGAATCTTTTCCCTTTCAGTCCTGCCACCTTCGGTGTTTAAATTGAATGTGTTTCCCTCTGTTTCTCTTCAGCTCTCTGTAGCGGCAATGATGCCAGTCTTACTTCGTTTCAGAACCAATGAATTTCTACATCTTGCGTTATTGTTCACTTCTCAGTGTATGGCGCTTCATGTTGGACAGGGCATTTGGGCGGCTTTGACACACGTCTTTAAACCTGTTCAAAACCAGAAATTGCTGGAGAAATTCAGCGTGCCTAAACATTTAAAAGACATTTAGTCAAATATATAAATGGGAAACGTTTAGATGCATATGTGGCACGTGAAAGCAGATGGGACTAGTTTAGTTAACCATGGACAAGTTGGACCAATGGGTCTGTTTACGCGTGATGTGACTGTATGAATTTAGAAAGCGAGGAAAGGGGAACAAAAGAAATGATGTAAGTAAATTGGCAAGAAATATAAAAACAAGCATCACAAAATTGTCTGCATATATAAAAAATAGTTCAAAATGAGTGTGTGACCTTAGGTCGAAATGCAGTCTGGGAAGTATATTGATGTCATTTGGAGGATGTGACTGGGGAACTGGCTACAGTGAACAGGCATAAATTACACCAGTACTTTGCATTTTTCCTCATAGGGGAAGGCACTGTAAGCATGTCAATGATATAAACAAAATGTTAATAGTAGGCAAGTTTCTGAACTGTCTCTAACAAAAGGAACAAGGTTTTTTGACAAATAGACAAGAGTAAGGGTAGACCGGTCAGCAGTAATTCATAGGTGCTTTTTTTTAAAGTGGTTACAGAGTGACTGGTGATACTGTGTGAAAGATTCCATAACTCTCTAGATTTCAGGAGTATTCCAGCGAAACTGGAGAACCTCCAATATGGCACCTGTCTTCAAGAAAGGAATGAGACAGAAGACAGGGAACATTTAGCCTAACCATTATTACTGGGAATCTGCGAGAGACTGTGATTAAGGAAAGAGTTGAAGGGCATTTAGAAAAGTATGGTTTTGTGAATGGGAAACTATATTTTGTCTGCAAAGTTATTCTGAGATCTCTGAAAATGTAAGATGCGGACTTGATGAAGGGGAATTGGTAGGCATGGGCTTTCCGGAGATCTTCCACAACGTATCACAAAATAAAGGTTCTTACACAAGACAGAAGCTCATAGTGTTACGGACAATGTATGAGCATGGGATGATGCGTGGTTAACACATAAAAATCGGAGAGTCAGGATTTATGGATCGTTATGATAAAGACATATCTACTGGAGTATCACAAATAACAGTCCGATGGCATCAGTTATTAACAGTCTATTCTGACAGCCTGATGGCGGGAGCTGAATACAATATACATCCGAGTTTGAGGATGACACTGCGAACCACAAGGCAGGCTGTTAGTTAATGAAGAAGACTCCCAACAAAAGAGCAGTAAAAAGGAATTGGAGTATTCCTGCATATGAAACATAAAGTCAGCGTGGTGTTGCAGCAAGTAATTAGATTGATACAGTACGCAGGTTCCTGGATGGAAGGGTTGAATTATTGAATACATCTAAAATGGTGAGGCGATTATTCATTGTGCTTGAAATGAATGAGCGTGATATTACTGAAACATAAAGGATACAGAGGGAGCTTCACAAGGTAGATGCAGAGAATGTGTTTCCACACATGGGCAGAGTCTCGAACTCAGAGACAGAATAAGGAATATCGATTTGAAAATGAGATACAAAGAAATGTTTTCTTTCAGAAGGTCGTGAAGTCTGAATTTAACTAACCCAGAGAGTTGTGAAGGCTGGGCCACTTAATGTTTTTACAGATGGGCTGGATTGGATTTTGATATATCTGTGAGTTGAGGGATATGAGGGGTTAGCAAGAGAGTGGAGTTGAGCCCTGGAGGTTGAGAGAACGTCCCCTCCATGGTGACCTCTGTCAGTGTGGGAAATTGAACCTGCACTATTGGCCTCCCTCTGCATCACAAACCAGCCGTCCAGCCAACTGAGTGGGAGCCTGTGTAACTGTTTCAGACAGAAACACTCACAGACAAAGGGCAAGAGAAACTTGCATAACAAGGAAAAAGGTACAATTCACGTAACGGTCAAGCTACCAGCTGAGGATAAAAATGTTCTCTGCTGGAAATTGTGGAAACAAGTGTTTAGATGCTATCTTGAGCTGAATGCAATAAGGTGACACAAGCAAAATAACCAGAATAATAATTGTGTTTAGATATCTACAACTATTAAATAACAGTATATTTCTGCTTGATCTGTTTGAAGGATGCTTACTATTGCATGAAAGTAGAAAGCTGATGGGACATATTGGTCGGAGAGTCTGTCCCCATGGGAAATGCCTAAGGAACACATGCTTGAAGAAACCCAGGATAAAATGCCTGAATGTCATCTGGTCAGTGACAGGACGCTGGGGACTGCATGACTGAAAGTTCCTATAACATGGAGCTCAGGAGACAGTTTGATCACTCCCGAAACATTTGAAGGATGGAATGGCCTTATGATGGATTTTAATTTCGTGTCTATGTAATTTTAATTTTTAAAAAACACACTGTTCCTTCCCCTCATGCTTTCCACACTGGGGCACTGTCATTCTCCTGAAACCGGGAATTGTTTGGAACGTTATCAGGAACATTCCATAATCAGCACTCTCCTGAGCATGTTATAAATGAGTCGGGGTATCACAAAGGCTAGGGAGAGGAGGGGGAGGTGCTGCGTACAGCAGTGAGAATGTTGGAGCGTGAGTCTTGTTCTGAGGTAGGTGCGATAACAGATATACAGTGAATGAGAGGGAGCAGAGAGAGTACAATGACCCTTATCCTGACAGAGCCGGGAAGGTTATTGATGCTTGTCCTGTATTCATTTCTTCAGACCACAGATACTGCACTGAGTTGGGTGGATGAGTTCAGACCATGCTTGGTGGGACTGCTGGAATACTCGCCCTCTCTACTACCCCATCCACCAGGACATCAATTCCCTTGTCGACAAACCCGTGGTGTAATTGCCCCTTATGGATGGATAAAGCTCTTAAAGATGGTGGAATCAAGGGTTACGGGGTTTAGGCAGGAACAGGATACTGATTGTGGATGATCAGCCATAATCATAATGAATGTTGGTGCAAGCTCGAAGGGCCGAATGGCCTGCTCCTGCACCTATTGTCTATTGTCTATTATCTATTGTCTTATCTGTCATGCTCGGCCTCAACTGGGCAGGGCATCTCCGAACTGAGAAAGTTCAATTATTTGCCCACTGGCATTTATTTTTGGCATCAGTGCCAGGGATCACGGAATATCCAGGGATTTCCGGCGATGGTGAATACGTCCAACCGTGCTGAGTGGGAGAATCAGGCTGGCATTGAATGACAGGGACACCATGCGGTGCGGCGGGTAGTGAATGAGGTGAGTTTGATAAGATAGCACCAGGAAACTAGCTCCGTCTCATCCAGACAATCGCTCTGTCACTCAATGAAAATGACACTGAGAGAAATTAGTGTTAGATTCAGCCCAGAGTCAAAGACTCTGCTGACCCCACTCCCAGGTACAAGGCTGCAGAACAAATCCTAATCCAAAACTCTCCATTAGCTGAACTCACACCAATATTCCATTCACTCATCATTCCTGGTAATGTTGGCTTATGTTGTCAGATGCTATCTACCTGTCTACATTCAGAATTCTGAAACCTGTGAACATATCTTTCCATGACATTTTTTCTAAACCACCGTCACCCCCACCCTCTCTGTCTATATCCCAAACTACTTCCATTCACATTCCTAAAATCCTACTGCACGGAGAAAGGCCCTTCAGCCAGAACTGGTCCATTCCGACCAAAATGTCAGTCCACATTGACTCCATGTCCCTGTACTTGACCCATATCCATCTCAGCCTTTCTTATCCATGCGTTTTTCGATAAAAATGCAGCGAGATTTTGTAACATCGAGAAAGGCATCGAGACAAATCTCGCTGAATCTACCATTCATCTCACTACGGTGCTCAGTTTATACAGAAACAGTTTGACTGCGGCTTAGAACAAAGAAGAAGAAGCAAACATTGGTGGAAGATGTGCCTGGAAGACAATGCTGCAGGGAAATCTTTGTTTAAGTTATAAACAGGAAATGAGATACATAAGAAGTTGCAGGAAAACCTCAACAGGTCTGGTTGCATCTGAAGGAAGAAAGTCGAAAAGTGTGGCCCCCGAAGAGCACAAAAGGTCAGGCAGAATCCAAGGAGCAGGAAAGACTTTGTTTCAGTCATAAACCCTTCATCAGGAATTAATTTTAGAATTTACCGCATTTGCAGTTTTCACTTTCTCGCAATTCTTTGTCAGAAGAGAGCAGAGTCAATATTTCGAATCTGGGGAGTCTTCATTAGAACAGTATTGGTTACCGATCTCCAGTGTATGCAGCTTTTTGTTTTATTTTAAATCAGCAATTATCTTGCATGCTGTAGTATTAATGGAACACTTGATCTGGATAGGAGGAGAAGGGGTGAGGGCAGCTGTGCAGGCAATGTGTCAGTCACAGTTTAAGGACCTGTCCATTAGAATGTGAATCCTGGGGTGAAGGTTAAGGAGGGCTTGACAAAGGCACCACGCTGGAATTCAACATCATCTGAACAGATGTGACAGATCCAGAGAAACTGGGAGAAATAAGTCGCTCGCTCTGATGATCGTCAGGTAGCAAAGTGGCTAGCCATAGTGCTTTAGAGCACCAATGAGCTAGGTTCGATTCCACCCTTTGGTGATTCTTTGTGCGGTGTTTGCTTTTTCTCCGCGTGTTTGTGTGGGTTTCCTTCGAGTGCTTGGTTTTTCTCCCAAAGTCTAAAAATGCACAGGATAGGTTCAGTGGACTCACTAAACTGACCCAAAGTATCCAGGGAAATGCAGTTTAGGTGAATTTTCTAAGGGAAATGTAGAGTTACTGGGGTAACGTATGGGTGTGTTGGTCATCATGTTATCTAGAGGGTCAGTGTGGACTCGATGGGCTGAATGGCCTATTTCCACACTGCAGTGTTTCTATAGTTTATATTTAGCTCTCTGTGATTGGAAACACTGCCCAGGATTCTGCCTACAAGTGCTGACCAAATTTGCCTCACAAAAATATTACACCATCCGTTTGTCTGACATTAACTCCATCAGCCACTCCTCGGCACTTTGGCACATCTTATCAGGGTCCCGTTTTACTTTGAGTTAATCATCTTTACTGTTCACTACCTCACCAATTCTGGTGTTACCTGTAAACTTACTAACCATTGTTACTAATATTCACATCCAAATCATTTACATAAATGACAAAATCCATTAGATCCTTGTGGTACACTGCTGGTCACAGGCCTCCAGTCCAAATAAAATATGTCGCACCAGCATTACCTTCATCTCTTACCTTTGAGCGAATTAACTACAACTCTCCCTGTATTCCATGCGATCTAACCATGCTTAATAGTTTTACACTTGGAACCTTTTTGAATGCCTTATTAAAGTCCATATTCTATTGCACCGTTCTATTTTTGTGCCTTCATCAATCTTATTCTTCACTTCTTCAATAAACTAAATCAAATTAGTGAGACAAGATTTCCCACATGCAAAGTCATGTTGACTATTGCTAATCAGAATTTACCTTTCCAAACACAAGTAAATCCTGTCCCTCAGAAACCCCTCCAACAACTTACCCACTAATGACATCAGGCTCACCGGTCTATAGTTTCCTCACTTTTCCTTACCAACTGTTCTTAAACAATGGCACAACCTCACCTGTGGCTGTCTATGATAAAAATATCTCAGCCAGATATCAAACAATGGTTTCCTTAGCTTTCCATAAGATTCTGGGGTACACCTGATCAGGTCATAGAACACAGATCAGTGCAGCTCAGGACAGGCCCCTGAGCTGTTGATGTTGTGCCGGCAGTTTCTCCTACTCTAAGAACAGATTAACATATGTGCCCTTCATTGTACTAACTTCCAAGTGCCTATCCAAGAGTCACATAAAAGGTCAGAGGGTGTTATGTACCTTAATGCATTTTAAGATGGCCAGCTCTTCATATTCTGCAATATGGACACTTTTAAAGATATCACCATTCATTTCCCCAATTTCTCTACCTTCCATATCGCACTCCACAGTAAATACTGATGCAAAATATTTTTGTAGTATCTCACCAATCTCTATGTATTCCACACATAGGTCAATTTTCTGATCTTTAAAGGAACCTGTCCTCTCCCTAGTTACTCTTTTGACCTGAACGTATTGGTAGAATCTCTTTGGATTGTCCCTTACCTTATTTTAGAAAGATATCTTCTGCCCCCAATTTACCCTCCTCATTTCCCTCTTGAGTATTAGCCTAGAGCCCTGGTACTCCTCGATGGATTCACTCGATCCCGACTGTCTGTAACAATGATATGCTTCCGTCTTTTTCTTGAACAGAACCTCAATTCCGCTCGCCATCCAGCATTCCCGACCAGCCTTGCATTGCTCATGAACCGGAACATACTCTACCTAGAACCCTGTAATCTCAGTTGTGAAGGTCTCCCACTTCACTGCCACGAGCTTTTCTCAAGCAGCTTTTGAAATTGCCAATATAAAACGTTCAAAGTTGGCCTGATTCAATTTAGAACTTTACCATTTATGTCAGGACTGTTCTAATCCATAAGTAATTTAAAACTGGTAGTTACAGAATAAAAAAACTTCCAACCAACAAAACTTCCAACTAACAGAATAACAGGCTCAAGAAGCAGAATAGCCTCCTCATGTCCTTCTAGAACAGACTCAATAGGTTGAATGGCATCCTCCTGTCCCTCTGCAACAGACCCGAGAGGCTGAACGGCCTCGTTCTGTCTCAATGGGCTGAATGACCTCCTCCTGTCCATTTGCAACAGATTCGAGAGGCTGAATGGCTTCCTCCTTTCCATTTGCAATAGAGCCGAAAAGGTGAATGGTCTCCTCCTATCCCTCTGCAACAGACCCAAGAGGCTTTATGGCCTCCCATTGTCCATCTGTAACAGGGTCGAGAGGCTGAATGGTCTCCTCCTGTCTCTCTGTAACAGACACACGGGGACAGAATTACCTTTTCCTTTTCCTGAGCAGCAGTTCCAATGCTTTGAATGATGTAACAAGGAGCAGCATTGTACGAAGCCAATGGGCAATAAATAGTGGACACTGGTTTATTGTCCATGGAAGTGTCCCCACTGGTCACCTTATGCAGCCGGAGTGTTTATTTATCTCTATCTCCCTTTATAAACGTAATGTAATATAAGCAGTCCTGCAATGTTCTTGCACTACTCCCACATACACGGAAGAAAGAATAAGAAGATTGAAAGATTTATGGTCCATCCCTAAGCCACGCCCATCTATTCCGCCCAGACTGAGTAAATGTCCCCGTTTATTGGGATAGGAAAAGTTACATAAGGAAGGGGTTAACGGAGCCTGTTTGTTTAGTGACTGCGATTAATGCCAGTCTCCATGGATTGTAATTATCCCAGTGGAAGGGTTCCATCTTTTAATGATAAATGGGTTCCATTGAATGTGCTATTCCACAGTATGAGTGGGAGAACCACCGACTGCATTAAAAGGGATCAGCAGCTCAAGAGATGCAGTGGGGAGCGATCAGAACCTGAGCACAGGTGTCTGGAATGTTCCAACAATGAATCAGAATCTGAGAACATTAGGCTGGAATGTCTCAAGAATGGACAGGAGTTTATATTGGGTTGTTTGGAATCTTTCTACATATTATGATCGAAGGCCATTATGGTGGCGGATCGAATATGCACTTTACATTATACAATATTTTTATTATCCAATCCTGGCTTTCGTTGGTGTCCCTGGTAAGTCTCAATGTTCAGTCATTAATTTTATAAATCATAATTGACTGTAACACTGTCCTTTCATTGACTCTACTATCATTGTCGCTGTTGTTGTTCGTGCTGAGACTCTAAATCGAGATGTTCACTTTACAAACCACTACTAACTGCAGCAATTAACTTGTTAATTCACTCTCTCCCTCATTGCTTCTGGCAGTTTTACTCATTGGTCTCTATGTTGAACTGTCTCGTTTCAACTGTGAAACATGATTCATTTTATCACTGTCCTTGCTGCTTAAATATTGAAAGCATTGACGTCACTATGTTCTGTTCTGTTCTGGTTACAGATTGCATTTCGTCCCTCTGACTACATCCCATCCCCGGTCAATACTGAGGCTGAAAAACACTGGCATAGTCTACACAGCTCTCCATGCTGGGCAGATAGTTCAGCTTACTGAGCAATACACTGGCACGGCCTGCACAGCTCCCCATACTGGGCAGATAGTCCACATTACTGAGCAATACACTGGCACAGTCTGCACAGCTCCCCATGCTGGGTAGGTAGTTCAGCTTACTAAGCAATGCACTAGTGGTGCAGTCTGCACAGCTCTCCACGCTGGGCAGACAGTTCATTTTCGAAGCAATACATTGGCATAGTCTGCAGAGCTCCCCAGTTAGTCACACTGCCCTGTCTTTTTCCCCATATTTCACCAATATGGCCTATCGCTGTCTTAAGTATCTGTTTCTATCTTTAATGTGATTTTTTTCTGTCCTTCCGTACCTTTCCCTGCCCTTGAGTTTTGGCTCCCTATTGTATCGAGTGCTGACATGTGAATCTCAGAAACAATAAAATGGTGTCTGTGGGCTGTTGTTCACTTCCCCGTGTGTCCCATGTTCCATGTTATATATGCAATCCTGCAGTGCTCTTGCATTACTCCCACACACATGGAAGAAAGAAAAAAAAAAGGTTGATAGTTTAATGATCCATGTTGGACAGGAGGGATTCAGCAGTTTTGACTCACGTCTTTGAAACTTAGTCTGGAGCTGTCCACTGAACACCTGTGTTTGTCCCTCTCAGCTGATCGTGTGGTCAGTAGCACGAGGAAGCCCCTCGAGTATTATTTTATAGGGGCAGGCATCGAACTTGCGTCGGAAGCTGAGAGGTGACCTTATAGAGCTTGGCAAAATATGACCGGCATGGATAGAGTAAATAGACAAAGTATTTTCTCTGGGGTCGGAGAGTCCATAAAAAGAGGACAGAGCGTGAAAGGGGAAGGAGACCTAAGGGGCATCTTTTTCGCACAGTGTAGTACGTGTATGGAATGAGCTGCTGGAGGAAGTGATGGAGGCTGGTACAATGGCAACATTTAAGAGGCATTTGAATCGGGTTGTGAATAGGAAGGGTCAGGAGGGTTAAGGGCTTGGGGCTAGGTTGAGCTGGGATATCGGGTCGGCAAGGATGGGTTGGACCAAAACGTCTGTTTCCATGCTGTACATCTGTGTGACTCTACCACTCTATGAAAATCTTCTTATTGACTCCTGTTATTCAAAATTTAGTGGAGGTGTTGGGGATGGTTTGCTGGAGGGTGTGCTGTGAGCTGCCCCAGACATTCAGTGAGACCTGAGGATTTTGAGACCCAACTCTGGATGGAACATGGGGACTGTAGTGACAGTCTCTGGGTCTGTAACATGAACAACAAATGGCGCAGAGGCTGCAGAGTGTGGAAGCTCTGAAACCAGAGCGTTAGTCTGTGTGGGGAAAGGGATCTGCCACATCTGTCTGTATCTTAACGAGGACACACACACCTGACACCCTTGCATGCACATGTGCGTGCGCGCACACACACACACACTCTCTCTCTCTTTCTCTCACACACAAACACACACACACACACTCTCTCTCTCTTTCTCTCACACACAAACACACCTCACATGCACACACTCTCTCTCTCTCACTCTTCCCCCACCCCCGCGCACAAAGACTCCGCATTTCTTGCATGCATACACGCATAAATCTGTGGGGTGAATTTGAATTTGCAGATTCGTATTTGCAAATGCATTCAATTTTGTTTTTAAAAAAGAGCATGCACTTTGTAGACAGTTAGTCAATGTGGCATTTTATAAATTTCTGCTTTGAAATAAACCCGTCTGATTCCAGAGTACGACACAGACGGACTACAAACAAGACCTTCCCAGGCTTTGTTCTGGGGAGGTCACATCTTCGCAAACATAATAGATTTATTTGTGGAAGTGAAAATTGATAGTCATGCAAAAGCTGTAGATGTTATATAATGGACCTCGGTAAGGTTTTTGATGAGGTAAGCTCACGGAGAACGTGTAATTGCAAGGGGTCAAGGGTCTACGAGCTAAATGGATGGAGAACAGGCTGGGCGGCAGCAGACACAGAGTAACAGTGGAAGGGAGTTTCTCAAAATGAAGGACTGTTCTGGCTGGTGTTTCACAGGGTTTAGTGCTGGGACCGCTATTGTTTATGATATACATAAATGAACTAAAGGAAGGTAAATTTGGTCTGATTAATAAGTTTGCAGATGGCACTACGATTGGTGGAGTAGCAGAAAGTGAAGGGGACTGTCAGAGAATCCAGCGGAAAATAGATAGATTGGAGAGTTGTGCAGAGCAATGGCAAATAGAGTTCAATCTGGGCAAACGTGAGATGATGCATTTTGGAGAATCCAATTCAAGAATGAACTATATGGTAAATGGAAAAAAAGCCCTGGGCAAAATTGATGTATAGAGATCTGGATGTTCAGATCCACTGTTCCTTCGAGGGGCAGGTCTATAGAGTGGTCAAGCTGGCATACAGCATACTTTGCTTCCTGCATTCCACCATTTTAAGAACGGCAGAAAAGAGAAAGTTGTGAAGTACAGACCAGTTAAATCGTCATCCACAGGAGGGATTGTTTTATAGTATATTTTGTACAAGAGATGGCAGGTCATGTTACAGTTGTCTATGGCTTTGGTTCGACAATATTTCAAATAGTTCGTACAGTTCTGATCGCCACCTTACCAAAAGGATGTGGATGCTTTGAAGAGGGTGCAGAGGAGTTTCACCAGGATATTTCCTGTAATTGGAGGGAACTGGCTATGAAGAGTGGTTTGGTAGATTAGGATTATTTTCATTAGACTGACAAAAGTTCGGGGGACTTGAGTGAGTTCTACAAAATTATGAGAGGTATAGACATGGTGGATAGCAAGACGCCTATTTCCAGAGATGGGTACTCAATTTCTAGTGGTCAGGAATTCAAGATGAGAGGGAAAAGGTTTATGGGAGATATGTTCAGAAAGTTCTTTACACAGAGACTGGCAGATGCCTGAAACACAATGCCAGCGGAGGTGGTAGTATTGGTCACGTTAGCGACATTTTATATGTATGTAGACAGATGCATTAATGGGTAGGGAGCAGAGGGATATAGATCCTTCGAAAATAGGTGACAAGTTTAGATAGAGGATCTGTGTCGGTGCAGGCTTGGAGGGACTGAAGGGTCTGTTCCTGTGCTGGATTTATTTTTTGTTCTTGGTAAATACTGGCGAAAAGTGTATGTCCATATTTGAAAGGAAAATGAAAACAAGGCCAAATGTGGCACAGTGAATGTGTGGACAGGATGATTTATTGTAGAGAACAGAAAATTGACAAGGAGGCGAAACTGTTACATTATGTCTGCCTTCACGGACGAAGATCCAGAAAATATCCCAGAAATACCATAGGACGTATGTAACTAAACACTAAAATCATTCATACTCGTGACGTGGTAGTATATGACAACATACCTGGATTAAGGATTGATAAATTTGTTAAACCAGATATACTTCATACTGCAATTTCAGAGAAAGCAGCAATACATAGATGGATTGTATTGTTGTTGACTGCATTTATCTGTACTCAATTTGAAAGGATATAAATGCATTCCAACGATATAAGGGAAGAAGGAAAGTGGAAAACTACAGACCAGTTTACTTGTCATCTGCAGGAAAAAAAATCCTTTGCAATCTATCATAACGAATGTGATATTGGACACTGAAAAAGGAAAAGCAAACTTCAAGAGAATTATTCTGCATTTATGAAAGGGAAGTTATAATTTACAAATGTTTTGTTTTAAGATATATCTTGTAGACCTAACTATAGAAAAGCAATGTATTCGATATAGTCAGATATTCAGGAGGATTTTTAATCAGCACACACAGTAACTCAGCAGAAAACATTAAAGCAAAGGGTATTGGGAGGAACATATACAAATAGGGAAAGTTAAGTTAATTTTGCCTTCATTTAAAGGGAATTCGAATACAGACAATGAAAGGTCAACTAGACTCAAAGCGTTATCTTGCTCTCTTTTATGGATGCTGTCTGACTCACCTGTGGTGTCCAGCATGTATTAGTTTCAGTTCAGATTCCAACTTCAGCAGTAAGTTGTTCACACGAGCAGTAGAAACATTCTGCACTAGTTACACAGAGTGCTGGCGAGACTGTACCTGGAGCTGAAAAATATGTTGCTGGAAAAGCGCAGCAGGCCAGGCAGAATCCAAGGAGCTGGAGAATCGACGTTTCGGGCATAAGCCCTTCTTCAGGAATGCTTATGCCCGAAACATCCATTCTCCTGCTCCTTGGATGCTGCCTGACCTGCTGCGCTTTACCAGCAACACATTTTTCAGCTCTGATCTCCAGCATCTGCAGTCCTCAATTTCTCCTACACTGTACCTGGAGCATTGTACACAATTTTGATGTCTTGATCTAAATAAAATATACTGATCCCTTACACTGGATGGACATTCTCCAGATTAATTCCTCAGATAGCAAGGTTTTCTGCCGACGAAACTTGGCCTGAGATCAAGGCGGGAATCTGTTTGTGAATCTGGTGAACATTGATAGATTGATATATGAAAGCTTCATGCCTGTTTTACTTGGGAGAAGGATGATGCAGAGACAGAATTCTAGAAGATGGGCTGAGAAGCTCTTGAGCAGATTGATGTAAGATGTATACAACGATTGATAGTTTTGGCTGTTATAAAATTGGACACGTCCCTAGTTCCAGCTCAGTTACATCTCAGGCTGTTGTTGTAGACAAGGGATGAAAGGCGCTGTTGAAAATGTTTAAATACAATCTGGTCACAGGTAAGGTGCCGAGGACTGGAGAACACCCTTTATGGGAAGGGCTGTAGAGATTTACCAAGGAACTACAGACCAGTGAGTATCAGATCAGTGTTCGAGAAACAATTGCAGAAAATAGGTGGTTGTCGAAGACTGTTTGTGCGTCAGTGCTGTGTCCCTTATTATTTGTGGAATTCATAAATGATATAGATGTTAACTGAAGGGGCATGGGTGAATGTAATAATTAGGTTTGTGTCTGACACATAGATTACTCGGGTGGTTGGCAGTGAGGAGGAAGATCTTGCGTTACAGGAGGATACGGATGGAATGGTCAGATGGGCAGATCAATGGCAGATGGAATGTAACCCTGATAAATATGAGGTGATTCACTTTGAAGAAAGGAACCAGACAGGTGAGGACCCAATAAATAGCTGCAGACTCGCAAGTTCAGAGAGTGCTTCTCCACACATCCCTGAATGTGACGGGACTGATTAATAGATTAGTTAAGAAGTAATTGGAGACAGCAGGCAAAGCCTTTACTAATCGAGGCATAGATTACGAGAGCTATATGGCACTTTGGTTAGGCCAAAATGGAATACTGCGTGCAGTTCAGGGATCCACATTACAGGAAAGATGTGATTGCACTGAACGTGGCGCAGAGGAGATTCAACAGGATGTTGTCTGGAATGGAGCATATCAGCTATGGAGGGAGGCTGGATAAGTTCGGGTTGGTTACTTTGGAGCAGAGAAGACTGAGGGGAGCGTGATTTAGAAGAGCAAGATTACGAAGGGCATAGACAGGGTAGATAGACAGCAGCAGTTCCTTTAAGTCAGAGGGTTAAGAACAAATGATCACACTTTTAAAGTGAAGGGTTTGAGGTTTAGAGAGGATTGCAGGATGGTTTTTCACCCAAAGGACGTTGGCGTCTGGAAAGCATTTTTGTGAGAGTGCAGTTGTTGTGGGTCATCGTACAGCCGTTAAAAGGTACGTGGACAAGCACTCACGTCTATGGGCCTGATGTATGAAAGTGGGACTAATGTAGATTGTACTGTATTTCTGAGTGTACAGCGATTGCTTCAGTGATTGTATGGCTGTGGAAGATCAATCATTGAGCAGTCTAAGACAGGAAATGATGGGTTTATGAAGCATACATTTACAAGAGTGAAATGTAAAAACTTCTCAACATACAGTATACCAAGGTGAAATGTTAGAGAAAATAATTGTATCTTCCTTACAGGCTGAAACCAGAGAAAAGGAAAATGGCAGGACTGTGAAGCAACCACTTCTGTTCTGCCTTCCCAAAAGAAAACATTTCAAAAAGTAAATTCCAAGCAATTCTCAGTCTACTGAGAAAAAGTAAATAGAATCAAATCCGTACATAAATAGTTTTAGGGAAAATATATTGACTGAAATCTGATAAATCCCCATGTCCTGTTAATCTCCTCGTTAATTAGTAAGGGAGGTGGACAAGGTAACAATGAATACTCTGTTTATCCTCTTCCAAATGCTTGATGATTCTGGAACTGAATTCATAGATTTGACAGCAGCAAATTTAACTCCATTATTTCTAAAGGAGGCAGGTAATGGCAGTCGGCTTAGCACCAAAATCGCAATCAGGACAATACAAGAGTCTATTAGAAAGGACGCATTACCAGGGAACTTAGAAATTTTCATTCATGTAAAATTAATGAACGTAGATTAAGTCATTGCCGATTTATTAAGGGCCAATCATGTTTGAGAAACTGATTGGGAAATTAATTGTGGCCTAGCAATGGATGCAGTGAATTTGGATTATCAGAAACATTTTTAATGAAGTCCCAAGTCTAGTGTTATGACAATGCTACTCCTTTAACACGTTTATTCTGTCCTTATTTTATTTTTCATGGGTGTCTTAAAAGCAGCGAATCCAAAAAGTCTGGGGTTGACTACTTGGGAATGCATTCAAGTCTAAACTGAAAGCACGCACTGTGAGGAGCAAGGTATCATAGGTCTTGTCATGTACAATGAGACAAGAATAATTATTCACATCTTAGTAAAGGAGTGATCACAGTATGGTTGAATTTAGAATACAGATTGAGACTGTGAAGATGAAATCCAATACCAGGGTCCTGTGCTTCAGCAAGGCAGACTAAAATAGAATGAGCGAGGAGATGGCTAAAGTCGCCTTGAAACAAATATTCATGATGGGAGAGTTGACAAGCAGTCGAGAATTTTCAAAGGAGATTTTTAATTTCTGTGGCAAATGTATATTCCAGTGAAAAGGAAAGACTCTAAGAAAATGGGTAATCTGTCAATTGTGTCTTAGAAAATAAGGGACGCTATCAAATTGAAAGAGAACGAATGCGAAGTGGCCAAGAACAGCGGAAACCTAGAAGATTGGGGAAACATTTTACAGGTTAACAGAAAGCCACAAAAATAACTACAAAGAAAAGAATGATAGAACACGAGAGGGGAAAAAAGTGCACAATATAAAGATAGATAGATGATGGTATATAGCTTAAATATATAGAATGAAAAAGCAAGGCTCAAGTAAATGTTGGTCCTTCAGAGGATGGGAAGGGTCATTGAGTTAAAGGATATGACGAAATGGCCGTGGCATTGAACAGGTGTTTTGTATCTGTCACCGTAGTGGAGGACACTAATAGCATGTTAGTAATTGACAAAGAGTCGAAGGTAAGTGAAGATCTTGGAAACAATCATTATAATGGAAGAGATCGTATTGGGGAATGTAAAGGAGCTGAGGGTAGGCACGTCTCCTGGCCCTGAAGGAACGAATCCCAGGGTTACAGAAGAGATAGCGGGAGAAGGAGAAAATGCAATTGTGGCAATTTGGTAAAATTTGCTGAACTCCAGGGCAGTCCCCGCAGATTGGAAAACAGCAAATGTGATGCCACTGTTTAAAAAGGGAATTAAACAAAATATGGGGAATTATAGACCAGTTAGCTTTCCCTGTGTAGTGGGGAAACTGCTTGAGTGTATTATCAAGGAAGAAACAGCAAGGCACTTCGTTAGAAATCGTCCCATTGTGTAGACGCAACATGGATTCATGAAGAACAGGTCATGTCTAACAAGTCTTTTGGAAATCTTTGGAGACAATGCGAGCAAGATGGATAACAAGGCCCCAGTGGCTATGGTATACCGAGATTTCCAAAAGAACTTCAACAAGTTGCTGCACAAGAAGCTGCTGCATAAGAAAAAGGTGCATGGTGTTACGTGTAAATTATCAGCATTATAAATGATTGTTTGAATAACAGGAAGCAAATTGTGAGTGTAAGTGAGTGATATTCTGGCTGACAATCAATACCTAGTGGTGTGCTTCAGAGATGGGTGTTGAGGCCACAATTATTCACAATTTATACAGATGATTTGGAGTTGGAGAGAACATGTAGTGTGACAAGGTTTGCAGATGACACGAAGATGCGTTTCATAGCAAAGCATGCAGAGGACTGTGAGACTTCGTGGATGAACATAGATAATTTGAGTGAGTGGGTAAAGGTCTGGCAGATGGAATACAATGTTGATAACTGTGATGTCATCCATTTTGTTGGGAGTGCCAGTAAAAAATGATTATTACTTGAATGGTAAAACGTTGCAGCATGTTGTCATACAGAGGGACCTGCGTGTCCATGCGCATGAATCACAGAAGGCTGGTCTGCAAGTACCGCAAATACTGAGGAAAGTAAATGGAATGTTGCCCTTCATTGCTAAAGGGATTGAGGTTATAAGCAGGGAGGTCATGTTGCAGCTGTCCAGGGTGCTGGTAAGGCCACACCTGGAGTACTGTATGCAGTTTTGGTCTCATCATTTCAAGAAGGGTATACTGGCGCTGTAGGGGGTGCAGAGGTGTTTTATTCGGATGATTCCAGAGGTGAGGGGGTTTGCTTATGAGGTGTGAGTTAGCAGACTGGAACTATTTTCATTGGAATTTAGAAGATTGACAGGATGATCTCATAGAAATATGTAAAATTATGCAGGGACTTTATAAGATCGAAATAGAGAGGATGTGTCCACTGGCAGGTGAAGCTTAGACAAGAGGGAATGGCCTCAATATTAGAGGGAGTAGATTTAGGATTGAATTGAGAAGGAATATCTTCATAGAGAGGTTTGTAATCTTTGGAATTCCCTGTGCAGTTAAGTAATTGGTACTACTTCAGTAAACGGTTTTAAAGCTAAGGTAGATACTTTTTGAGCAATAAAGTAAATAAGGGATACGATGGGAGCGCGGGAGGTAGATCAGTGTCCACGAGTAGATCAGTCATGATCTTATTGTGTGGCAGAGGACCAAACGGCCTATTCGTGCTCCTAGTTCTTCTGTTCTTCTGTTCTTATGAAAGGGGAGTGGCCAGTTATCTCAGTTCAGCTCCACTGCTTTGGTTTGTTTGGTCTGATTTTCCGCAGTCTGGCTGTTTACTTAAAGCAGGCAGCAGTTGTGAAGTTACCGGATCCAAAGAAGTTGGTCCATGTTGTTCCTCCCTCTCTCTGACATCTCTCCTCTGAGAAACTGGGTTTGACTTTTTTTATCCATTCGGTTTTGCCATGGGGTGTTAATGGGGATTATATCAAGTGTTTGGAATACCATCATTAAATTGGGATAATCTGTTGTGTTTTAGGATAGGTTAAGTTATTCTGTATTGTATCCTCTTGTGTTTGTGTCTCACTCAGTAATCTTGTAAAGACATTCAGTTTTGTTTAAAACGAAGTGATTTGACCAGCTGCATCACTCCTGGAATATCCACCTTACATTTGCTTAAATCAATGAGCATAGTTTGGTCTGCACTATTTCCTTGAAATGATTTGAGGGGGTCTGTCCTGGCCCATAACAGTGTGTAACAGCCAGACCTAATATAGTGGCAGGGGTTGAGAATTGGAGAGCTGACAGGAAAAAGGGAATCAGCATCAACCTTTCCATACATTTTGTGAGAGAAAGCAATAACTAGTGGGATAATCCAGGAATTGATATTTGGGCCCCATCTATTTAGAAAACAGATCAAACATTTGTTCTTGGGTGTTAAATGTAATCTTTCCAAATCAGCTGATGGTACCAAACTGAGATTGTGAGTGGGTGGGGAGGATATAAAAAAGTTTCAAGGTGATTGAGACAATTGGAGGAAATTGTAAAATATGTGGCAGCTGAAGAACAATGTGGATAGACGTAACATTGAGCAATTTGGTTGGAAAAAATAGACGAACAGGCTAGCATTTCAAAAGGAATTAATGTAAAAAAAACGTTGCCGCATGAAGATACTTATGTGTATACTTTTGTTGACTTCTTCAACAAACTCCAAGGTCCATGCAGGGCAGTGAGTTCTGAAGCTAGAAGTCAATACTGGGATTGATAATGGCACACTGACCAGTATATATAACCAACAAGTGCTGACCTGTGTCATTGAAAAGGATCTCGATTTCCTTGTACACCAGTCACAGAAAGCAATACTGCTGCAACAGAAAGCAGATAGGAAGATAAATGATTGTGTTGAACTTCATTTCCGGGGGATTTGAGTCAGGTGTGTCTTACTGCAGCTACACGGGGCGTTGGTGAGCTCCCATCTCGAACATTGTGCAGTATTCTGTGTACTTTTGGTCTCCTTATCTAATAAAAGGCAAACCTGATGTTGAGGGAGAGCAGCGAAGTATGACCAGACTGATCTCTGGGATGACAGGCTTGTTGTGGGAGCAGAGTTTCAGGCTACTGGGCCTGTATTCCGTGGAGTTCAGGAAAATGGGTGGAGATCTCAGTGAAATATATAAAACTCTGACATGGTGAAACAGATTGTCAGCAGGGATTATAATTCCACTGGCTGGGACGTCTAAAACAAGGGTCACGGTATTAGGTACAGGCAAGCCACTCTGAAATGAGATGAGAATAAATGTCTGCACTCGCAGACTGGTGAACCTGGGGAATTCTGTCCCATATAAGACTGCGTACGCTAAGGCACTGAATATAAATAAGGACTTCTCGACACTAAAGGAGTTAAGTTGCTGCAGATGTTTGGAGTGGAGGTACAGGATCAGCCATTGTTATATTGAATGGGTGAGCAAAGTTGACGGACCAAAGTTCCTACTTCATTTTTTTTCTGACATATGACCACTTCAAAGTATATACAGTATATAGTTGTTGTGGTTCTGTTCGCCGAGCTGGGAGTTTTTCTTGCAAACGTTTCGTCCCCTTTCTAGGTGAGATCTTAAGTGCTTGGGAGCCTCCTGTGAAGCGTTTCTGTGCTCATTCTTCCGGCATTTCTACTGGTTTGAATCTGCCGCTTCCGGTTGTCAGTAGCTGTTCGCTGCAGTGGCCGGTGTATAGGGTCTAGGTCGATGTGTCTGTTAATCGAATTCGTGGATGAGTGCCATGCTTCTAGGAATTCCCTGGCTGTTTTCTGTTTGGCCTATCATTTAATAGTGGTGTTTTCCCAATCGAATTCATGTTGTTTGTCATCTGAGTTTACGGCTACTAGGGATAGCTGGTCGTGTCGTTTCGTGGCCGGTTGGTGTTCATGGATGCGGGTTGTTAGCTGTCTTCCTGTTGTCCTATGTCGTGTTTTGTGCAGTCCTTGCATGGGATTTTGTACACTACATTGGTTTTGCTCATGCTGGGTATTGGGTCCTTTGTCCTTGTGAGTTGTTGTCTGAGAGTGGCTGTTGACTTGTGTGCTGTTATGAGTCCTCGTGGTCGCAGCAGTCTGGCTGTCAGTTCAGAAATGCTCCTGATGTATGGGAGTGTGGCCAGTCCTTTGGGTTGCCGCATGTCCTCCTTTCGTTGTCTTTCCTTGAGGCATCTGTTGATGAAATTGCGCAGGTATCCATTTTTGTTGAATACCTTGTATAGGTATTTACTTAAAACGAATTCGACAAACAACATGAATTTGATTGGGACAACACCACTATTATAGGACACGCCAAACAGAGAATAGCCAGGGAATTCCTAGAAGCATGGCACGCATCCACGAATTCGATTAACAGACACATCGACCTCGACCTGATATACCGGCTACTGCAGCAAACTGCTACTAACAACCGGAAGCGACAGATTCAAACCAGTATAAATGCCGGAAGAATCAGCACAGAAGAGCTTCACAGGAGGCTCCCAAGCACTGAAGATATCACCTAGAAATGGGACGAAACGTTTGCAAGAAAAACTCCCAGCTCGGCGAACAGAACCACAGCAACGAGCACCCGAGCTATGAATCTTCTCACAAACTTTGAACAGTATATAGTATTAGGAAAAAGCTAATTTAAAACTTGTTTGGCCTAAACCTAGAGTGGGGAAGGCTCAATGTGTTGAAAGGCCTACTCATTTCACGATGTTTCTGTGCAGTCTGTGGGAAGCTCTGTTAATGTTGTCATAAGCTCTCAGATGTAAGAAAGGAGGTCTCTGCAGTGTCGACAGGACTGTGCTTCCTATTTCCTTTTCCGATACAGAGGCTGGTGCCGGGTGTTATTTCATTTTTATCCTTTAAGAACTTGGAGAAGTTTCATATAACGGCCTTGCATGGCCGCTTCAGAGACCATTGAAGAGTTTACCACATGTCTGTATATCTGGAGTCACGTTTTGGCTCCACCAGGAAAGCACGGGAGATTCACTTTCTGAATGTGCATAGGGGAAGGAAATTTACGTTCACAATGGACATGCGCTTCATGGTCAATATTACTAACACCAGATTTTATATCTCGATATTTTATTAATTATATCGAACTTCCACCAGCTGTCAGAGCATTCTTCTGGTCTGGATTAGTAATCCAGTGACATTTCCACAGCAACACCATCTCCACATGGGGGCCTATCGGACACAGCAATGTGCACGTTATTTCTGTGCTGGCCGACAGCTCCGTCAAATGAATTCCCATCAATTTGATAATGGTGATGAAACTGAGGGGGTGGTAATTGGTCAGATTGTAATTATTCTCCTCTTAGGGGACAGGACACTTCTGTCTAATTTTCCACATTGCCAGGGAGATGTCAGAGTTGTAGCTGGAATGAAACAGCTTCAACTGAGACACGGCTTGTTATGCAGCACAAGTCTGTGGTTCTATTGCAGGAATGGTGTCAGGGCCCATTCCCTTTGTCTATATACTGTGTTCAGTTGTTTCTTAATTTACGTGCAGCGAATCGAATTGTTTGAAGTCTGGCATCCTTGATTCTGGGGGATCATCCAAGCAACACTTCTGGCTGAGGATGGCGTATACATTGCATCATTGTCTTTTACATTGATGTGCAGGAAGGTTCCATTCTTTTCGGCGATTGGTAAAGCAATAGCCGAGTGGTGTTGCTGCTGATGGGTTAGTCTAACAACCCCAGGAATCTTCTGGTGACCCGAGTTCGAATCCTGTTACAGTACATGATGGAATTCAAATTCAATAAATGTTTGGGATTAAGAGTTTAATGATGATCATGGGTCATTTCCTGATTGTGGGCGAAATCGATTTGGTTCACTGATATCCTTTAAGGAAGGAAACTGCCATCTATACCTGCTCTGGCCCACATGTAACTCCAGACACACAGCAAATTCATTGACTCTTAACAGTCCTCTGGGCAATAAATACTGACCGAGTCAGCGACGCCCTAATCCCAATGAACATAGTTTTCAAATAATATTTGTGGAGTCCTTTTCCCTTGTCAGTTGTTCCCTGGTTCAACTCCATTTCTGACTGGATGTGGCAGGACTGCAGAGCTTCGATCGGATATGTTTGCTTTGTAATCATGTTGCACGCTCTATCAGGTATTAGTCCTGCTGTTTGGAATGTAAGTACAGTAGTCAATGTGATAGCTTTAAATGGATTGTCATCAGTTTTAGATACACATGGTTCTGACCCTGGTATATTCAACCACAATCGGCAATGAAACATCGATCCGATAATGGGAATAATAGACTAAAAGATTAGACTGGGAAAAACGTTACAGGTTGTAACTGAATGCAATTCTCCTTCTGTCCAGCCGTGATCTACAGCACCGCATGAATTTCCAGATTTGAGCTGCAATTTCTGAAATGCAATTCAGCTGTCTGTTCCCCCAGTTCACACCGAGACCCAGTCACCCATCACCCCGTGACCTACCCTGTGACTGATGTGGTAACACTTCCATTTTAATATTCTCATTCCTCTGAGTGTCTGTCCACGTTGTCACAACTCTTACTTGTCATCTTTCTGAAAACCCCGACATATTTTCTGTGTGGCAGCATCGTGGCTCAGTAGAAAGCGATGCTGCATCAAAGCGCTGGGGACCCAGGTCCGATTCCAACTCTCTTGCACATTTTCCCTGTGTCTGTGTGAGTTTTTTGTTTCTGCATGCTCTGGTTCCCACCCACAATCCAAAAATATGGATGTTATTTACCTTGCTGAACTGCCTACCGTGTTCAGGAATATGCAGGTTAGGTCCATTAGTCAGGGGTAATCATAGGATAGGGAATGGTTCTGGTTGGTTTAGTCTTCAGAGGATCGGTGTGGACTTCTTGGGCCGAAGTGCCTGTTTCCATACTGTAACAATTCCACTTCTAATATTCATCTGAATCTTTTCCGTCCAGTCGTGCCACTTTCTGTTTTAACTTTGTAACTGTTTCTCTCTGTTTCACTCCATGGCCTTGATTAAGAACTTTGTAGTGTCAATAATGCCAATCTTATGTAATTTCAGAACCAACGAATTTGTACAGTTTGCGTTATTGTTCACTTCCTAGTTTATGGTGCTCCATCTTAGACAGAGCATTTGAGCAGCTTTGATACACGTCTTTCAAGCTATTCAAAACCAGAAATTGCTGGAGAAACTCAGCAGGTCTGGCAGCATCTGTGGAGACAGAGAAACAGAGATAGTATATCAAGTCCAGATTAACCATTGTTCACAACTGAAAGGACGTTTTATCCCTTGACAAAAGTGGACGAGGGATGAAGGGAAACAGAGCATGTCGAGCTGCAATGTCACAGAGGAGGGATTTTTGATTGTGGTGAAAGAGAAGCAGATGTGAATTGGGTGTATATTGAAGTTTGAATGGGAGAAATGGTTTCTCTCTCCTGAGTGCAACATAAACAAAACATAGATAAGGTCAAGGTAATACATGCAGAATGCACGTAAAATGGAGAACACCTATAATGGGCTCAGAATGTGAAGTTATGAAAATGAATGTTAACTCTACGGGCTGTAAGGTACAATCCGTAAAGTGAGGTGTTACTCCAGCTTGGGTTGTGCTTCATTGGAACATTGCAGCAGCTCAGGACTGAAATGTTAGCATGAGAGCAAGGAAGGTTATTGAAATGGGAAGCAGTGAGAAGGTCAAGGTTATTCCTCCAGACAGAGTGAGAATATTCCTCAGTGCAGTCTCTGTTTGGTCTCCCCAGTGTAAAGGAGACTGCATTGTGAGCAGCAATGACAGGAGACTGGATTGAAAGAGTACAAGTGAAATGTTGCTTCAGCTGGGAGGTGTGATTGAGTCAGTCTCCGCTGATCATATGTTTAGCCACATGCAGAAGTTCCCCTGAATGATTGAGTAGAACCAGACATCTAAATTGAGTAGTTCTGTCTCACATCTGGTCTGAGTCGTGATGTGGAATTGCACCCAGATGAAGGTCAGTGGGTATACATGGGCAAACATTCAAGCAGATATCCCATACTGCTCAGAAATTACTGTTTCTGTTCGAAAAGAAGGTGAACCATCCCTGGTTCACAAAGTCTGTCAAGGATACTATTCAATCACAAATTAACGAGCATTAGTATGTGCCCAGATTTAGGACATTTACTTCAGGGAACAGAAGCAGACGTGAGGCACGAATTTCAATTGCGCTTCCTAAATTACACCTTGAAACCCCTGCCATTGCTGATCCATTGTCTTCCCTGCTTATCTTCCTTTTCTGATTCCACGTTCTCCCCTTCCAATTACAGAGCACATTCTCTCACTTTATGGACCCTACCCACTACAACTGAAGTTCTTTGATCAAGTCTACCTTCCCTGCAGTAGCATCAAGCTCCGTTAGTGCTACCACTTTGCCTCTGGTCTCAGTGCGGGTCGGCTTTTCCATTTATGCTGTTTTCCAGCTCCCACTCACATCTCACTCCAGAAAGTTTCCTTCTTGGAGTAAACTTCATTGAAAACCGCTCTTGCCCTTTGCACTGAATAATCCAAATTTCAGGAAGTATTCTCAGCCTTCATCTCACTGTGCTAAAAGCAACTGCACGCTGACCGTGTGGTATTACAATTCCTTTTCTTGCATAGCTCTGGCCAGAGAAACGTTTTCACGGTAGAGATCATCACTCCCTTTAGAAAAAGGAATTTATTTTCTTGACGTCTTCTTGGCACTACTGAGAGTTTCACACTGCCTTAGTATTGTAACATGGAGAACAAATCACAGTATGAAGTTTGGGCTGAGTGTTGTTTACCTGTCATATTTTTAAACTATTGTTGCAAATTTGCAATGCTAATTAGTAAATGCTTGTACTTAAAGTTAATATCAAATGGAATGGGGGACGTTGAGAGGTGACATTCTGGAAGTTAATAAAATTATGGGAGGCAAGGATAGGGTGAATTGCCAAGGTCTTTTCCACACGATAGGTGAGACCAACAGATAGGGTACAGCTTTAAGTTGAAAAGGGGAAGATTTAACATGGACCAAACGCAACCCTTTTATGCAGAGGAGGCTGTACATGGAATGAGCTGTCAGATGAGCTGGTAGATGCAAGTACAGCGACAACATTTAAGAGACATTTGGACAAAGATATGAATGGGAAGTGTTTAGAGGCATGTGCACTAAATGCAATCAGATGAGACAAGTTTAGTTTGGAAAACCTGGTCAGCATGGGCAGGTTGGATGAAATGTGTGCACGCAATATGACTGTATGAATCTAGAAAGCGAGGGAAAAAAGCAAGAAATAGATGGAAAAAAGGATGAAAAGACATGATGTAAATAAATTGGTAAGACATATAAAATCAAGCATCACAAGGTTTTCTGTGTGTATATAAAAAGTTGAAGATGAGTGGGTGACCTTTGGTAGAAAGAAAGTCAGTAAAGTATATTGGGTAGATCCGGAGGGTGTGACTGGGAAAGTGGCTACAGGGAACAGGCAGATAATTTACACCAGTGTTTAACACAATCCTCACAGGGAAAGCACTGTAAGTATTTTAAAACCATCAAGAAAATGATAATAGGAGGCTTCTCGAACTGTCTCTAACAAAAGGTACGAGGTTTTTAACAACAGATAAGACTAAGGATAGGTAGGTCAGCAGTAATTCATAATTGGCTTTAAAAGAAGTGGTTACAGAGTGACTGGTGCCACTCTGTGAAATATTCCATCACTCTCTGGATTACAGAAGTGTTCCAGTGAAACTCGTGAAGCTCCAATATGGCGCCTGTTTTCAACAATGGAGCGAGACAGAAAGCAGAAACCATTTAGACTAACAATTATTGCTGGGAATCTGCGACAGTCTGTTATTAAGGAAGGAATTGCAGGGCATTTAGAAAAGCTTCAGGCAGAGTCCGCATGGTTTTGTTAAAGGGAAACTATATTTTGCCTTGTAAAATCATGCAAAGTTTATCTGGAGATCCCTAAGAATGTAACAAGCGGACTTGATAAAGGGGAACTGATAGACATGAGGCTTTCCCAAGACTATCCACAAGGTATCACAAAGTAAAGGTTCTTCCACCAGACAGAAACTCATAATATGTTGGATAACATGGGATGACGGATGGTTTTCTCATAGAAATTTGGGAGTCAGTATTCATCGATCTTTATGATAAAAACATATCTACTGGAGAAGCACCAATATCAGTCCAATGGCTTCATTATTTATATCTATACTGAGAGCCTGAAGGAGGGAACTGAGTGCAATACACATCCGAGTTTGAGGATGACACTGAAAACCAAAAGGCAGGCTATTATTTTAATGGAAAGGAGTCCCAACAAAGGAGCAGGACAAAGGGATTGGAGTTTTCCTGCGCATGAAACATGAAGTCAGCATGCTGATACAGAAAGGAACTAGATTGGTACATTAAGCGGGTTTCTGGGATGATAGGGTTAAATTATTGAATACATCTCAATTGGTGAGGCATTATTCATTGTGCTTGAAATTAATGAGGGTGACATGACTGAAATGGACAAGGTACAGAGGGGGCTTGACAAGGTATTTGTTGAGAATGTGGTTCCACACCTGGGCAGAGTGTCTCACACCGGGACATTGATACAGAATAAGGGATATCGATTTGAAACTGAGGTGTACAGAAATGCCATCTTTCAGAAGATAGTGAAGGTCTGGAATTCCCGAACCCAGCCAGTTGTAGAAGGTGGGTCACTGAATGTATTTACAGAGGGGGTGAATTGGTTTCGGACATGCAAGCGAGTTGAGAGATACGAGGGGGTAGCAGGAAAATGGAGTTGAACAAGTCTGGATTCCACGAGTACATTTTCGAAACAAGGCCTAACCATCGGAGTGACCTCCATCTGCTCCTGTTTATCAGGTCCGAAGGGCTAAATGGAGCATTAGAACACAGGGCTGATGGACACGAGTGGGCCATTCGGCCCTTTGACACTACTCCACCAGTAAAGTAGGTCATGGTTCATCTCATTGTGCTCTCAGCTGCACTTTTCTCTACATGCACCATTATCCCTGATTCACATGTCTATGGAAAATCAGACAAAGCCAGCCTAGATATACTATAAAGATTCAGCCATCACAAACATCTGGGGAAAAATATTCGCACTTGAATAAATGCCCACTTTGTGAATTATCGTCACTCCGGTTCTGACTGTGGTTGTAGGGTGCGACTGTTAACCTTTCTAGTACAGCTCCTCCATTGTTTGCAATAAATTTAAATGTAACCAGGTTGGAGATATGGCCGATGATAAAGGTCTCAGACTGGGTCAGGTTCAGTGATAGGAACAAGTCAGGCAGATTTCTTTAGTTAGTCTTATATAACTAACAGAAATAATGGAGTAGCATGGTGGACCTGTGGTTAGCACTGCTGCATCATATCACCAAGAAGCTGAGTTCAATTGCAACCTTCAATTCATCCCGTGTCTGTGCATGTTTCCTCCCGATGATACAATTTCCTCCCACAGTCCAAAGATGTGCATGTTAGACTTAATTGACCATGCTCAATTGCCCATAGTGCTCAGGGATGTGTAGGTTAGCTGGTTTAGTCATGAAAAACGCAGGATTACATGGTTAGGGTAGGGGGATAGGTCTGGGTGGGATGCCGTTCAGTGTGCCAGTGTGGACTCAATGGACTGAATGTCCTGCTCCACACAATAAAGGTTCTATGACAATGACAAGTTTGGATTAGACAAGCACCCAATGATTATTTATCTGATCCATGCTCCTCAAGGTTTTGCATATTTCAATAAGATCACCTTGCATTCCAAGAATAATCTGTTAAAGCCTCCATAATAAAAGCCCTTCATCCCAGGAATACGTGAAGTGAAATATCTTTGAACTGCTTCCAGTGAAATTGTATCCTTTCTCAGGTCAGGAGAAAAAATAACAACTTCGCACCCCAGATGTGGTTGTTTATTATTTTCTCAGTGTTGTGCGACTTTGGAAATCTCTTCCCGCAGAGTATTGGAGGCAGAGATATTGAATATTTTTGAGGTTCAGGCAGAAGTTTTATAGATAACACTGGAGTCAAGGATTATGTGAAGGAATATGCAGTGTGGGGGAAATGCTGGCAGTAATACAAAATGACACGAATCCAAAACATCCAGGAACATAATGCAAAAAAAAATGGTATTGTAGGTAAATAAAATAAATGCAAAAGTGATAGAATAAAATTCCAAAAGACCATGGGGCTGTTTGTTCATGAGACAGAGGCCACTCGTGGTGGTTAAACCTGAGGGTCAGCGAACCTGAGGTGTTGGGGTGAGTTTGAGAGAGCGTCCTCTTCATGGTAAACCTCTGTGTGCGTGGGAAATTGAATCTGCGTAGGCGTCATGTCTCTGTATCACAAACCAGCCATCCAGCCAAATGAGTGGGAGACTGTGTAACTTTTCCAGACAGAAACAGCCACAAAGGACAATAGAAACTTTCCTAACAAGGGAAAAAGGTACAATTCAGATAACGGTGAAGATAACGGCTGAGGATAAAAATGTTCTCGGCTAGAAATTGTATTTTATAACGAGACAAGTGTTTGAAAGCTGTCTTTGACTGAATAATACAAGGTGAGACAAGTGAAATAACCAGAATGCTAATTGCTATTGCTTACCGATAACCATAAAATAAGTGCAGATTTTGGTTAGTCTGTGTAAAATGAGCTATCATTACATAAAAGTATGCAACTGATGGAATATATTGTTTGGAGTGTCCGTCCCCGTGGGAAATGCCCTCGAACAGGCGTTTGAAGAAAACCGGTGTAAAAGTGCCTGAGTGTCCTCTGGTCAGTGGCAGTAACCCAGGTGGTTGAATAACTGAAAGTTCCTGCAACACGGAGCTGAGAAAACCATCAAATAATGCGCAATCTTATTATATGCCAGAGAACATTTGAAGGGTTGATTGGCGTCATGATGGATTTTAATTTGAAGTGATTTGAAAAACATACATCTCTACTCCTTCCCCTTATATGTTACATACTGGTGCACTGACATTTTTCTGAAAAAGGAAATTATTTAGAACATTTTCTGGAACATCGCATAATCGGTATTCTCCAGAATATTCGCTCACCATGTGAGGGTATTGGAAAGGCGGAAAGAAAGAGAGAAAGAGGAAAGGAACTGCGTGCAGCCGTGAGAGTGGTGGAGCATGAGCCTTGTTTGGGTAGGTGCTCTAACAGATATGCAGTGTTCATAGTGTGGGGATAAAGTGGAGAGAGAGAGAGAGAAAGAGAAGGTGTTGCATGCAGCAGTGAGAGTGGTTGAGCATGCGCCTTGTCAGGGGTAGATAGTCTAACAGATTTCAATGAGTGTTCGGGAGCAGAGGGAAGACGGTGAGCCTTATCCTGGCAGAATGGAGAAGGTTATTGATGCCTGTCCTGTATTGTTGCACATTTCTTCAGACCGCAGATCCTGCACTGAGCTGGGTGGTGAGCTCACACCACTGTGCAGGGCAGCTCCAAATTGAGAAAGCTCAACCGTGTGCCAATTGGTCGTTTCAAAATGGTGCCAGTGGCAGGGATCACAGAACATCCACGGGGAATCCAAGCGATGGTGTTTACCTCCAGCCATGAAGGGCGGAAGAATTAGGCTGGCATCGAATGAGAGAGACACCATTGGGGGGGGGGGGGGGGGGCGGGGGGGGAGGTGTAGTTAGTGAGGTGAGTTAGATAAGCTAACACCAGGAAACTAACTCGGCTTTGTGCAGACGATCCCTCAGTCACACTCAATGAAAAAGGCACTGAGATAAATTATTGTTAGGTTCTGCCCAATGAGTTGAAGAATCTGTTGACTCCACTCCCAGTTACAAAGCTGAAGAACAAATGCTCACCCAAAACTCTCCATCATCCGAACTCACACCAATATCCCATTCACCCATCATTCCTGGGAATACTGGCTCACGTTGCAGCATGCTGTCAAAATATCTTCATTTCAGCATTCTGAAACCTGTGATCTTCCATGAAATTGTCTTTCAATCTCCCTTCCCCTTTTTTACCCAAAAATATTTTGTTTGTTGATATTTAAACTGACTCCCCTGCCATCTCTCTCTGGCAGTGACGTTCACACCCACAGCACCCCCTTGTCATGGCACAATGGACATATGGGGCTGTAAGTTGATGGGAGCTGCACATCCTGTCACTTCCAGCATGGGCTGCACGTTTCTTCACTATGGGCAGTGATATAACACAGTGTTAATGAGCAATGTACTGGAGAGGTGAAAACAGCTGCTTTGACGGTAACTGTTCCAGGTTTACAGATCCATTCACTGCACAGCTGCCCATACCGTACAGACGCCTTGTCCACGTCGATAGAGCAAGACACTGGTGTGGGCTACATATCACCCCATGTTGGACAGACCATTTCACCAGTGTTTCTGAATCAATACATCGGTGCGTACTGTACTGCTCCACGTGTTGGACAGATAGCTAGTGGACTGGAGAGACCTGTGCTATATTCCATTCTGGATTGACTGTTGGGTTGTACTGAACCTGGTCTGCACAGTGGTCTATGTTGAGTAGATATCTCATCTGGGCTTATACGGTCTGTGCTGGAACTGTGAGGTGGATTAAATGTGAGATATAATTCTTGATAGATCTATCACTCCTCCAGCATGGCGCATTTCGCATTCAAATCTCGTGTTTCTGCAACATGTTGTTCGTTAACTAATTAGCCGGGGGGATCCAAGATGGCGGCGACCCAGCAAGACTGAGTCCACAGTGCTCTACCCAAAACTTGGGAAAAGTGGGCTATCCACCCCCACCACACTCACTGAACCATTTATAATAGTTGTTAACCTTAAATAGTTACCTATTAGTACATTTAAATAGTCTAATACTAGCTGGAAAATGAGTAAAGGGAAGGGAACAGACGGCTCTAAGAAAGCAGGGACCCCTCCCCCACCCTCTCCCTCTTCAGCTGCAACAAAGGTGTCTTCAGCTACTTCAGGAGATTTACCAATGAAGATGAGCTTTGAGGAGATGTTTGCCAGGTGGGAGGCGAAGATTGATGCTTTTATCGATGAGTCTCGGCAGAGCAGAGAAGCACTATCAGCCGAGCTGCAGAAGCAGGGCAGAGACATTCAGGAATTGGAGTGCCGAGTCAGAGAGGTGGAGTCGAAGGCCGCAGCCTCAGAGACTGGGATAAAATCAACAGCCTACCACATCCGTTTTCTCGAGAATCGAGTCCAGAACCTAGAAAACCACATTGATGACCTCGAAAATCGATGTCGTAGAAAAAATATTCGGTTGTTGGGCCTGCCCGAGCAGAAAGAGGGAGGTCAGCTGACAGCATTCTTAGAGCATTGGCTGCCACAACTTTTAAATCTGCATAATGGATCAGGCCAGGTAAGGGTGGAATGGGCCTACCGGGTCACAGTACGTGGGCCCGGCTCAACCCAGCGCCCACGCCCGCTCCTGTTCCAGCTGCAGAGCTATAGGGAGAGGCAGATGCTCCTGGAAGCCTCAAGAAATCTGGGAAAAGATCCCCAAGCTATGACCCACAAAGGATCCAGGATCATGCTGTTCCAGGACTTCTCCCCAGCTTTGGTCCGAAAGAGGAAGGCATTCGATGAGGCGAAGAAGCGTTTAAGGGACTTAAATATCCAGTACTCCTTACGATATTCAGCGACGCTACGCCTTAGCCACGAAGGATCCATATATAACTTCGGATCACCGGAGAAGGCTAAGGAATTCTTGGACTCTCTTAAATAAACTGTAAGAGATTGTGGACGCTGGTCTGCCTTTCCCATTATTTTGGTTTACATCCCTTCATCTTTTCTTATCTTTCCCCCTAGGTGTGTATGTATATATATATATATATATATATATATATATATATGTTGGGGCGTTTGGTTAATGTTGATGGGGAGAGGTGGTTACCTTATTTTATTTTACTTCTGTTTTTAAGAGCGGGGTTGTTTTTCTTTCCCCTGTTATTTTGTGGTATTATATTTAAGTATTACATGTTGAGATTGTAATCTTATATTTATATATGGTATTAATATTCCCAAATATATTTAGATGTGGGTGTGGGTGGGGATGGGGTGTTCACTGTTAACTCTAGCTTTATATTATATTTGAATTCTCCTCATTTTATTGAGGAACACCTGGGTCAAGGGTGGGGCACTGGTTGGAAGAGGGTAAGATGGACTGTGGGAGAGGAAGTGACGCTCCCTGGGAACAAGGGAGAAAATCGCCAATTCGGAATGTTTTATATTTTTTATACTTAGAAAGAGTTTTTTGTTATATTGTTTTGAGTGTATCAGAGAATCTTTACTTTTGTAAATCTTGGGTGCTCCATGCTCGGGATGTTCTAGATAGGGTTTCCCCTCCCGAGGGGTCTCGGATCTGTCCAGATGATTATGGCTGAACAGTCGGTTAAGTGGTGCACCTGGAATGTCAGGGGGAGTAATTCACCAGTTAAAAGGAAGAAAATATTATCAAATCTTAAGAAGGAGAGAGTTGATATAGCTCTCCTACAGGAGACACACCTGTCGGATAAAGAACACTTAAAATTACGACAGGGCGGATTTGATCAGGCCTTTTTTTCCTCTTTTAATTCAAAAAGCAGGGGAGTCGTTATCCTTGTCCGGAAGAACTTCCCTTTGAAAATTCTAAATCAGATAAAAGACGAATCTGGACGATATATTTTGATTAAAGCCCTCATAAATGGAGAGGAATATGGGATCTTAAATGTATACTGCCCCCCGGCACACCCCTTTAAATTCATAACGGAAGCTTTTTCAAAACTGATGGCCTTTGGTGCCCGTCATACAATTATAGGGGGAGACTTTAATTGTATTATGGATCCGGAAATAGACAGGATTCCCAAGAGTGCCGCTGGAGTATCTCACAGATCTAGACAACTGGCGGACCTGAATAAAGAATTAGGATTGGTAGATGTATGGAGATGTCTCCATCCACAGGGTAGAGATTTTTCTTTCTACTCTAATCCACATAAATGTCACACAAGAATTGATATGTTTTTTGCCCCATCGATTTTTCTAAACTCTATAGCAACCTGTAAAATAGGTACTATAGCAATCTCTGACCATGCCGCTGTATACATGGAAACTAAGGTAAAGAACAATGGGACATCTGCTCGGCATTGGCATATGGACCCCTTCCTGATAAAAGATAGCAAATTTTTAAAGTACTTCTCCCAAGAACTTAAAACCTTTTTAGAAATTAATACTGGTACGGCTAGCAATCCTTCAATGATGTGGGAGACCATCAAAGCTTATGCACGAGGTTTGATCATCTCCTATTCAGCGACCCAGAGGAAAATGAAGGGAGAGCAACAGCGTCTGCTCGAAGCTCGCCTAAAAGCAGCCGAAACAGCATACGCTGATAGACCTTCTATCACAAAATTGCAGAGGATTACAGCTCTTAGGACAGCTTTAAACACCGCGCTTACTCAAACGGCTAAAAGGGAAATATTATTTGCGAAACAAAGATTATACGAATATGGCGACAAACCGGGTAGATACTTAGCGTTTCTTGCAAAGAAAAAGAAAGCCCCTCAAACTATTCCGACCATCAAGGAAAGTACAGGTAACCTGACTCATGATCATAAAAAGATCAATGCGATCTTTAAAGAATTTTATTCTGAACTATATAGATCGCAGGATTGTGAAGATAGGATTAGGAGGATGCAGTCATTTTTTAAAAATTTGACCTTCCCGGGCCTGACTCCGGAACAGGTGTCGGCCCTAAATACCCCTTTAACAGTCCAAGAAATACTTGAGGCAATTAGGCAACTTCAGAGCGGAAAAGCACCGGGCCCGGATGGTTTTCAAGCTGAATTCTATAAAGAATTTACAGGAATATTGGTTGACCCACTTATGGATATGTATAATTTTGCGCATACTCAGGTCTATCTCCCGCCCACGCTGAAAGAAGCAAATATTTCTCTTATCCTCAAAAAAGGAAAAGACCCAGAAGATTGTGCATCTTACAGACCAATATCCTTACTAAATGTAGACTTTAAAATTCTCTCAAAAATGTTAGCACTAAGACTAGAAAGGGTACTGCCATATATTATAAAGGAGGACCAGACGGGATTTATTAAGGGCCGCAGATCATCCAATAATATCAGAAGGGTCTTGAATATGATCCAAGCCTGTCATCAGGGAAAGATACCAGGAGTAGTAATTTCATTGGATGCGGAAAAGGCATTTGATAGGGTTGAATTGTCATATTTATTTTACACATTGGAAAGGTTTGGCGTTGGACAGGCGTTTACCAAATGGGTTTCAACATTGTATAATGACCCCAAAGCAGCTGTTATTACTAATGGGTTAAGATCGGATGGCTTCAGTGTGGGTAGGGGCTGCCGTCAAGGATGTCCTCTCTCACCATTGTTGTTTACACTGATAATCGAACCATTAGCAGAAGCCATCCGGACTGATCCTAATATAACGGCCCCGAGGATTGGTACAGGTAAACACAAAATTACCCTCTATGCAGATGACGTTCTCTTATTCCTCAGTAATCCTTTAATGTCAGTGCCTCGTCTAATTCAAGTTATTAATATATTTAGTGCATTCTCAGGCTATAAAATTAATTTTTCAAAATCGGAAGCCATGCCAATGGGTGGTCTGGCTATGATACCCCACTTAATGGACGGATCCCCTTTTCCCTTCCGTTGGTCCCTGGAGGGCTTCTTATATTTAGGTATTTTTATCACGCCAGTATTTGATCAGCTGTATAGGGCTAATTTTGTACAATTAATGGAAAGGATAAGGCAGGACCTCCAGCGATGGAGAGACCTTCCGATTTCCTGGCTAGGGAGAATAGCATTAATTAAAATGAATGTTCTGCCCCGTCTCTTACATCCTATGAGAATGCTCCCGCTGATGCTGCCAAGGCTAGCCCTACGTAAATTATATGGCTGGTTGGGCTCCTTTATTTGGAACCATAGACGGCCCCTTATTAAGCTGAAGAAGCTACAGCTTCCACAGGCAAGGGGAGGACTGGACTTCCCAGACTTTAGGAAATATCAGTTAAGCTCCCTACTAAGTTACATAGCTGATTGGATTTCATCTGATCCACAATCAATTTGGCTGGGTATCGAAGCCTCCCAAGTAAAATACCCACTTATTAACCTTTTATTTTCAGATAAGAGGAAAATCATTACAGACCACTGTAAAAATCCCATAATATTAAACACAATTAAGGCCTGGAATATAATGCGGCAAAATGAGGGTAACTCACATAAAACATCCCCCCATGCACCAATAGTAGGCGCATGGGGATTCCAACCGGGGATTACAGATGCCACCTTTAAACTCTGGAGATCCAGGGGCATCTCATGCTTAGGGGACCTATTTAAAGATGGGATCCTGATGTCCTTTGAGCAGCTGCGTCTGAAATTCGGAATACCTAATGGGGATCTCTTTCGATACTTCCAAGTTCGAGATTATATACAGAGGAAGACTACATTAATAGATAGTCTTTATAAATCAGACAGAGAACGTAATGTCTTACGACCAGCGGGGGCATCCTCCGTTAGTACTATATACCATTTGCTACATGATGGAGTCTCAGGAGACATGGATGACCTGTTTAAAACATGGGAGCAGGACTTGGGGCTAGAAATCTCTGAGGATATGTGGAATGACATTTGGGAAAATGCTAGAAGAATTGCTATCTGTAACAGAACTCAGGCTATCCAACTAAAGATACTTCATAGGGCCCATATAGCTCCGGCTCGACTGGCAAAATTTAAGGCAGGAGCATCTCCAATGTGTCCTAAATGCAAAATAGAGGTGGGTACTCTTGTACATTGTTTGTGGACTTGTCAGAAAATCCGCAGATACTGGACTAAAGTGGCAAATACCCTGACAGAAATTTTAGGAACGGAAATTAGGGTGGACCCTGTATCTCTCCTTTTGGGCTTTTCGAACCTCTCATCTCTGGATATGCATGGGAAGAGACTATTTTCTATTCTCTCTTTCTGTGCAAGGAAAAATATTTTGGTGAACTGGGTGGCTGAGGGCCCCCCTGGACTTTCAAATTGGCACAGATTAATTATGGAATATATCCCCCTTGACTTCCTCACAAATATGGTGCACCGAAAGACTGAATTATTTTATAAAATATGGCAGCCCTTTTTGAATTATATAAATGCAGATATTTCGGCTATCCTAACAAGGGCTTTTATTTAGTGAAGAATTCAGACCAGGCTGCTCCGGGGCCCCTTGGGAGAGGAATCCTGCGCGAATACGGGTTTTATTATATTTGATGTTTATACATTCCGAGCATGTAAGAGACTTAGGTATACACTCTGGTTAGTTATAGGTTAGATTAGTAGAAAGTTGAGTTTTTTTTTCTTTCTTTTTTCGTTTCTTTTTTTTTCTTTTTTTGTTTTCTTTCTTTCTTTGTTTTCTTTGTTAAATTATGACTATTGTATATATGATTTAATTGTACATCAATGTTTGTATTTGAGAGTTTTGTTTATTTTTGTAAATTTGCAAAAATGTTAAATTTCAATAAAAATATCTACAAAAAAAAGATGGAGTCGTGAGAATACTGTCTGTAAAAAGTTTATTTTCTCTTGGTTTTTTTTTGAAGAGAGGTTTTAAAGGCACAGGTGCAGAACTGCTGTCTGAAAACAGTTTAAGTAAATAACTGAGAAAGCCTTTAGGTTTCATTAAAACGGTGATAACAATGGACGGGCAGTGGCCAGCTCTCCCAGATCAGGGTTTCTCGTTTTGTTTTTAGCTGCAGCATTCAGAAGCTGCTGGGGATCCCAAAAGGTTTGGAAGTTTCAATACATGATCCCCAGCTGCTTTTCTCTCTGAGATCTCTGTTGATGTTGTTTCCTCCTGGATTGTGATACTGCTGTAAGGATCTGTATTTGAATATATCTTTGTGCCAAGCGGTGTAAACCAAGAAGGTACGGTATCTATTGTTTGTGTAAGTGTTCCAACATATAAGCTATCCCAAAACATTCTTTTCTTTGATTGTATTTTAACTAAAGCATTTTAATAGATTATATCTTGCTTAATATTGCATGGTTTGACCAGTCACAACATATCTGTAAGGCATACTTCCCGTCTATATTCAAAATAAGGAAAGGTTTGGGTCTAAACGGCCTTCTTAAAACATTTTTGGGGATCTGGTCTGGTCCACAACACTTGTAGCCGAATGGGTTTGTGGCTGACGCCTGTAATGGAAAATTTACTGGAGGGATGGGGGATGGTTTGCTGGAGGATGTGCTGCAAGCTGCCTCAGACATTCAGGGAGTCCTGAGGATTTGGTGACCCAATTCTGGATGGAGCATGGGGACTGTAGTTAGACTTTCTGGGTGTGTAACATGAACACCAAATAGAGCAGAGGCTTCAGAGATGGGAAGCTCTGAAACCACGGGGGTGTGTGTGTGGGGAAAGAGATTTGCTGTATCCACATTGGGTTTTCCAGGAACAGCTTCCCAAGCTTCACTTAACCCAGGAGCAGAGTATGAGGGGACCCTGACAGAACAAAAAGCTGGTCACAGAGCGGTGTCACCTCCTTCAACACGACCTGCACCTTCACACCAGGGGGAGGATGGTGCTGCCAGGGGCTGTTAGGGTCACTGTTTCATTCAGATTCTATGATACAGAACTTTCCAGGCAGGACTAGTTGACATATCCATCATTTCCCAGTATCTCAACATCAAGGTCACCATTCGGTGATGGAGGATATATATGGTGGATGAGGTAACTAGATTGTTTCTCCCACAGCAGGGAGCTGCCGGGTGTATCCAGTGTAGTGGGATTCCTGATGGTGAATATTGCATCTGCAGATATCCATGTCTATGGGGAGAGGTAGAGAAACTGAAGGAACTCTCTCTCTCTCTATTAATGTTACAGTGTATCCATGCACAATACATCATGTTGGTGAATACCCACTGTCCTGAAAACAGTCACAGCCTCTTCAATCAGAAGCAGTCAGCCATTCCCATCGTCATCGGGTTTCCACGTAAGGAGAAATGAATATATCTTGGATAAAGGCCGTCCCCTTGATGCACTTTTCAAAATACCATCCCCACCACCAACCAACCACATCAAAGTATTCCATGTGTACGGAGAGCGACGGGGTCACTTGGAGTGTCAAGGAGCAGACGATCAGGGATGGAGCAAAACCTCCCCTGTCTAAACGGCTCTGAGTGAACCCCCCCAGTACACAGTATCATTATGTCCTGTAATCCCTCTCCATTTCAGTAACATACCGTCTTCCATTATTCCTGTAATGGAATGACAGGTTATATCATGTTAAATTCCACCTTCCAAATTATTATCTATTGTCTTTACTTCTCTGAATCTATTTGCAGACTCTCCACTCTCTCTTGATAATTTAATCTCTTGCTTATCACAGCGACCTAGCAATTCTTTGAAGAGGTGACAAGTAGATTAGACCAGAGAAACCCAGTAGATGTGGTCCATCTAGACTTCCAAAAGGCCTTTGATAAGGTGCCACACGGGAGGCTGCTGAGTAAGATGAGGGCCCATGGTGTTCGAGGTGAGCTACTGGCATGGATTAAGGATTGGCTGTCTGACAGAAGGCAGAGAGTTGGGATAAAAGGTTCTTTTTCAGAATGGCAGCCAGTGACAAGCGGTGTCCCGCAGGGTTCGGTGTTGGGGCCGTAGCTGTTCACGTTATACATTAATGATCTGGATGACATTCTAGCAAAATTAACCATTGATATGAAGCTAGGTGGACAGGCAGGTCGTACTGAGGAAGTGGGGTGGCTGAAGAAGGATCTAGACAGTTTGGGAGAGTGGTCCAGGAAATGGCTGATGGAATTCACTGCGAGCAAATGCGAGGTCTAGTACTTTGGAAAAAAGAATACAAACATGGACTACTTTCTAAGCGGTTATAAAATTAATTAAGCCGAAGTACAAAGGGATCTGGGAGTGCTAGTCGAGGATTCTCTAAAGGTAAACATGCAGGTTGAGTCCGTGATTAAGAAAGCGAATGCAATGTTGTCATTTATCTCAAGAAGTTTGGAATATAAAAGCAGCAATGTGCTACTGAGACTTTATAAAGCTCTGGTTAGGCCCCATTTGGAGTACTGTGTCCAGTTTTGGTCCCCACACCTCAGAAAGGACATACCAGCACTGGAGTGTGTCCAGCGGAGATTCACACGGATCAAACCCTGTGTAAGTAATGGGTGCAGTCAATGGCATGCTGTCCTTCATTGTAAGATGATTCGAGTACATAAGTAAAGCCATCTTCCAGCTTTTGTAGAATCTTGCTGAGAGAGCATTTGGAGCACTCTGTACAGATTTGATGTCCTTTGTAAGGAATGATTCGCTTACCACAGACACCGGTGATGGTAACATGAGGATAGAGTGAATAAGCTGAGTGTTTAATCTGTAGAGTGTGAGAGACAAAGAAATGGTGATGATGAAACACGAGGAGTGGTAACGATCACTTATTTCCAAAAGAGACATTGACAGGGAGAGAAATTCCATACTTTACCCAGGATTGATTGGTTTGATTTATTGTCACGTGTACCTCAGTACAGGGAAACACTTTATTTATGAGCAGTGGAGGCAGATCTTAGTAAACATGGCCAGACAGATCATATGGTGGAAATAGACTTGGACAGAGTAAGGCACACAGGTTACACTGAACAGGACGTGCACTAGACAAGATCAACATGAACAAGATCACAATTACTTGAACTTAGAGAGTCCATCCATCAGTCTACCGTGACTTTCCTAATAGTTTATATACCTAAATTAACTCTCCCCACGTTATTGTACAGTCGGCGTGTGAACCCGTACTGAACGTTATGTTGCTCACAATCCCCAACAGCAGCCACAATCCCTTCCATCTGAAACAGGTAACCATTCCCACCAGCTTCCACCCTACACAGAGAACACCAGGCTGGCTTCTCGGAGATGGAAGGTGCCTTCTTGTGACTTCACACATATGGCTTCCCTCCTCACCGCGAGAAAACCACGTTAAAGTCCCACGTGTGTATCATGACAGACGGAGCTACGAGGAACAACGTGGAGCAGTCTGTCTGTGCAGCCTCTGCTCCACTTGGTCATCATGTTAGAGCATCAGTTAGGAGACAGCGAGGACAGTTGATGCTGAAGATCAGAGTAGACCGTGGTTTGCTGGAAAAGCACAGCAGGAGAATCGACGTTTCGAGCATAAGCCATTCATCAGGAATCAGCATCAATTACCTCATTCTGCCCCCATGTAAGTCTATTGAGGTGGGAATGGCCTCCTCCTGTTCCTGTGTAAGTGACTCAAGGGACTGACTGGCTTCTTCCTCGTCCAATTGGACAGAGCCAAGGGCCTGCTTGGGTTACCCCTGGTTCCTGTATGACAGCTCGATGGGCTGACTAGTGTGATGATGCTGTAGCTTTAAGTGGTTATTTTGTTCTGGTTTCTTTTACGAGAGAGATTGAATGACCGTTCCCAAGCTGGCTAGTTAGGACCACTTGAGTAAACAACTAGTGATGCCTTAGGTTTATTTTAATGCAGATGGAATGGGTGTGGTCAGCTCTCACAGACTAGGATTTCTGGGTTATGGTTTCTCAGTACCATCAGAAATTATTGGGGTCTCCACCGAGTTGAAAGTTTTAGTGAATGTCTCCTGGCTGCTACTCTCTATGGATTTTCTCTTGGTGCTGTTTTTAAATCCTGAATTGGAGAAATATTTGTGTCATTCAGTGTCTGAATATTCCTTTTTGCCAAGGGCTGTGTTCATGTGATTTTCCAGTATTGGAACAGTTCATTAGTAATAGTTCCTAGATCTATTATTCTGTTAACTCGTCCAATATAATTACGTTATTCTAAATTCTTCTTTCTTTGGTTTTATATCATCTACCGTGTTTAAGTAAATGGTGTTATGCTTCACACCGAGTTGTTTGACCAGTCACATTGCATCTGGGACAGACACTTTACATTTTCTTTAAAACAAGAAAACATTAGAGTCTAGGCTACTGCCTTCAAATATTGTCGAGGGGCTCTGGTGCGGCCCATCACACTAGAATCCTTCTCTTCCTGAGTAATAGGCTGGAGGCACTGAATGGGCTTTCCCTGTTCTTCTCCAATAGTGTCAATGGGCTGAACGACTTCCTCATATTCCTGTGAAACCAGTGTGAGGTGCGGAATGACCTCTTATTTTACTGTCGCAATGTGCAGTGTCAGACAGTCCTTTATATGAATGTTACGGACTCTTTAAAAGCACAAGCCTCAATGGAGTCCATGTCTTGCTGCACATGGACACAGTCCAGTTCAGAACCTGACAGGGGCATCAAATTATTCTGAACATTGTGGTATCCTCAGTGACCATCCCCACTTCGGATCTTATGGCGGGGAGGGTGGGGGTTGGGAGACATTGATGAAGCAGCTGAAGATGTTTGTGAAGAGGAAGCTACCCTGAGGATCTCACACAGAGGTGACCCAGGACTGAGATGATGAACATCTCCCTTTGTGCCATATTTGACTCCAAACACTGGAGATTTTTCTCTGATTCCCATTAAGTTCAGGTTTGTTAAGCTCCTTGATGTCAACAGAAGCCTTGATATCAGGGCCAGTCATTTTTACCTGACCCCTTGAGTCAACCTCTTTTGTTCATATCAATAGGCCATGATATAGGAGCAACAAGGGTTTTCTTCAAACAGGTGGCATTGAATGTCAGGATTTCTCTTCTCAAGAGTATTCGGGGAGCCAGATGACTGAAAGTATTTGAAGAGGAGGTAGATGGATATTGACCTGTCAGAGAGTTGAGGGCGATGAGGAATTGGCTATGAAAGAGGATTTGAGACCGAGAACAGATCAGTCATGATCTTACTGAAGGGCAAGGCAGGCTTGGGGAGTGAACGACCTGCCCCTGTGTCTGATGTTCTCACATTCTGTTATTGGAAATTTAGTGGATGTTATTTTCATGAATGTTCTGGTATTGAATGTTGCAGTCAGGGAGGCCAGAGGATTTTGTGAGCCATCTCTGGGTGAAGTATGGGGGCTGTATTCACAGTGAATCTGGGTCGATAACATGACCAACAAATGGAGCACAAGTTGCAGAGAGGGAAAGCTCAGTAAAGAGAGATGAGGGGCCTCTTTCATACCCAGCCTGGATTTTCCAATTACATTTCACAAATCACCTCAAAGCGTGTGAGAAAATCTTTAAGGGCCGAATGGTCTCCCCTGCTTCTGTGCAAAGTTTATAGCAGTAAGTAGCCTCCAACTGCTCCTGTCTAGCAGGTTTGAGGGACTGAATGGAACACAGGAACATGGGACTGAGGAGCAGGAGTGGGTCATTAGACACTTTGAGCCTTCACCAGGCACTAAGATAGTAACTGATCAGGTTGTGGTCTCAGTCCCACTTTCCTGTCTGCGTCCCATTATCCATGATTCACTTCTCTGTCAAATATTTAACTAACGCAACTTTCAATCAATGTGAACATAGAGGCACGATAAACTTCCAGTGAACAGGATTCTGATTTGAAAGGTACTTTCAGAATTTTTTGTCATCCCTCTTATAGAATCAGAGAGTCATACAGAATGGGAACAGACCCGTTAGTCCAATCTGTTCACTCCGATCAGATATCAAATCTGATCTAGTCCCATTTGACAGCATTTGGCCAATATCCCTCCTCATTCAGATATATTTTAAATGTACGATTGTAACCGCCTTCACCACTTCCTCTAAAAGCACTTTATGTACACACAACCCACTCTCTGTGAAACATTTACCTTCAGGTCCCTTCTAAATCATTCGCCCTCTCCCCTCCAACCTATGCTCTGCTGTTCTGGATTCCCCTACTCTGGGGATCTGAGCGTGGCTGTTCAGAATATCCATGCCCCTGATGATTTTATAAACCTCTATAATGTCACTCCTCAACCTCTGATACTCCAGGGGGAAATACCTCAAACTAATCAACCTCTTCATGAAGCTCAAACCTCCAGTCCTGGGACATCTGTGTAAGTCATTTCTGCAGAAAACTGAGTTGTACACAGTATTCCTAATGTGGCCTCACCAACATCCTGTACAGATACAACATGCCACCACAACTCCTATACTCAATGCTCTGACTGATTAAGGCAAATGTGCCACATGTGTTCAGCACCACTCTGTCTACCTGCGACTCTACTTGCAAGGAACAATGTACCTGCAGCCCTATGTCCCTTTGTTTCACAACACTCCCCATGACCTGACCATTAAGTGCATAATTTTCGCCCTGATTTGCCTTCCCAAACTGCAAAACATCGTCTTAATCTAAATTAAACTTCATCTGTCACTCCTTGCCCCTTTGTCCCATCTATTTGTGGTTTTGTTGTACTCTGAGATAATCTACTACACCACCTTTCTGATGTAATCAGTAAACTTACTAACTATAGCTCCAATATCCACATCTAAATCCTTTACATAAATGATGAAATGCAGTGAACTCAGTATTGATTCTTACAGCACAGTGCTGCTGACAAACCTCCAGTCTGAAGAATATCCCTCTTTCTTCAAGACAATTGTGACGAGCTTCTTCTGTATCCCACGTGACTGAAACTTACTCATCTATCAATCAGAATAAAATACTAGCTATGAAGAGAGGCTGAGTAATTTAGGTTTATTTTCATGAGAAAAAAAGAGATTGAGGGGGGACCTGATTGAGATTTACAAAATCATGAAGGGTATAGACAGGGTGGGTAGAGACGAGCTTTAAAGATGGACGAGGGCGATCCAGTAAATGTAGTGTACCTGGACTGTCAGAAAGTTTTTGATAAAGTCCCACACAGGAGGTTAGTGAGTAAAATTAAGGTGCATGGTATTGGGGGCAAAGTACTAGATTGGATTGAAAATTGATTGGCTGATAGGAAACAAAGGGTAGTGATAAACGGCTCCATTTTGGAATGGCAGGCTGTGACCAGTGGGGTACCGCAGGGATCCCTGCTGGGACCGCAGCTTTTTACAATATAGGTTAACGATATAGAAGATGATATCAGCAATAACATTAGCAAATTTGCTGATGATACAAAGCTGGGTGGCAGGGTGAAATGTGATGAGGATGTTAGGAGATTACAGGGTGAACTGGACAAATTAGGTGAGTGGGCAGATGCATGGCAGATGCAGTTTAATGTGGATAAATGTATGGTTATACACTTTGGTGGCAAGAACAGGAAGGCAGTCTACTACCTAAATGGAATCAATTTAGGTACAGGGGCAGTACAGAGAGATCTTGCTGTTCTTGTACACCAGTCAATGAAGGCAAGCATGCAGGTACAGCAGGTAGTGAAGAAGGCTAATAGCATGCTGGCCTTCATATCAAGAGGGTAAAAAATTAGGTCTGCAGATGCTGGAGATCACAGCTGCAAATGTGTTGCTGGTCAAAGCACAGCAGGTCAGGCAGCATCTCAGGAATAGAGAATTCGTCGTTTCGAGCATAAGCCCTTCATCAGGACTGAGTATAGAAGCAAAGAGGTGCTTCTACAGCTGTACAGGGCCCTGGTGAGAGCACACCTGAAGTACTGTGTGCAGTTCTGGTCTCCAAATTTGAGGAAAGACATTCTGGCTACTGAGGGAGTACAGCGTAGGTTCATGAGGTCAAGTCGTGGAATGGCGGGATTACCTTACACTGAAAGACTGAAGCGACTGGGCTTGTATACCCTTGAATTGAAAAGACTGAGAGGGGATCTGATTGAGACATATAAGATTATGAAAGGATCGGACACTCTGCCAGCAGGAAACATGTTTCCGCTGATGGGTGAGTGCCGAACCACAGGAGACAGCTTAAAAATACGGGGTAGACCATGAGGAGAAACGTCTTCACCCAGAGAGTGGTGTCTGTGTGGAATGCTCAGCCCCAGAGGGCAGTGGAGGCCCAGTCTCTGGATTCATTTAAGAAAGAGTTGGATAGAGCTCTCAAAGATAGTGGAATCAAGGGTTATGGAGATAAGGCAGGGAGCGGATACTGATTAGGAATGATCAGCCATGATCATATTGAATGACGGTGCAGGCTCGAAGGACTGAATGGTGTACTCCTGCACCTATTGTCTATTGTCTATTGTCGCTTGTCTATTTTTCCAGGGTGAAGGATTCAATAACGAGACATCGTGCTTTCAAAGTGAGAGGTGGAATCTTTAAGGGGGATACACGCGGTAAGTACTTCACACAGAGGGCAGTGGGCGTTTGGAACGCGTTGCCAGCAGAGGTGGTAGAGGCAGGCATGTAGATTTATTTAAGATGCATCTAGAAAGATGCATGAGTAGGTGGGGAGCAGAGGGATACAGATGCTTAGGAATTGACTGACAGATTTAAACAGTACATTTAGATCAGCTCAGGCTTGGAGGGCGAAGGGCCTGTTCCTGGGCTGTAAATTTTCTTTGTTCTTTGTTCTTTAAATGAACACCTTGCTGAGGTCCATATAGACAATGTCAACCAAGCTGCCTTCATCAATCTTCTTTGTTACCTCTTCAAAAAACTCAACCAAATTAATGAGACATGATTTCCCATACAGAAAGCCACGTTGTCTACCCCAATCAGCCCTTACCTTCCCAAATGGATGTAAATGCTATCCCCCAGAATCCCCTCCAACAACTCACCCACCACCGACATCAGGCTCACCGGTCTATAGTTCCCCGGCTTTTTGGGTCACTGTTTCCTTTCTAGTCCCACTCCTCCACTGCTCACAACAAATGTTAAATGTAACCAGGTCGGTGATATAGCCGATGATATCGGTCTCAGACTGGGTCAGGGTCAGTTTTAGGAACAAGTCAGGCTAGTTTCTTTAATCTGCTCAAATAGCACGTTTATGATCCAGAGCAATGTTACTCCAACTATGGTGGAAAGATGAATGGCAAAGTGTTTGGGTATTTCAAATATATAATCAATATTTCCCTTTCGAAAAACACTGACACACACACACACACACACAATCTCTGCAATTTTAACTTAAAAGAACTTTGTCCAGATACTATTGGAACTCATGACAAAAGGGAACATTGCGAGATTGTCCAAAACGTTATTCTGCTTCTGAAGATATTGTACTCACACAGCTGCTAGCAATGAGATTTCATCCTAGGACAGTTGGATTTGGATGAATTCCCTTTGCTTTAGGCAGTGAGTAGATTCCAATGAATTCTGGTCAGGGATCACCCAAAGGGTAGCACGGTGGTTAGCACTGCTGCCTCAAAGCACCAGGGCCTTGGGTCGATTCCAGCCTTGGGTGACTGACTGTGCGGAGTTTGCACATTCTCCACCTTTCTGTGTGAGCTTCTAAATGGGTGATCTAGTTTTCTACCAGACAATTAGGTGGATTGGTCATGCTAAATTGCCTGCAGTGTTCAGGAATTTCTAGGTTATGTGCATTAGTCTGGGGTAAATATAAGGGAATGGGTTGGGAAGGTTGGTATGGACTTGTTGGGCTGAAGGGACTGTTTCAGCACTGCAGGGATTCCATAAAAATAAGAATGGTAACGATGACTGTAGAGATTTTTTTTTAGCTCACACACAGTGCGGTGATGAGGAACAATGAAGGAGAGAGAGTTCAATCGGCTGTTCCTTCTCGGGCAGATGACATTTTCTCCCTCTCTGAGCTGAATCACACAGTAATGTAATTCTGTCCCAAACTGGACCATGTGAGGTCTCCTTGTACATTGTCCAAACTATGTCTCCATCACGTTCCCTGTTCCATGTCGGTGCATCATTGCTGCTGTCATACACGGAGCCATACCCTGAGCAGAAAATGGTCTCGGTCGATTTGAAGATATGTTTATATGTCCCAGCATCATTAAAAAATAAAAGTGTTTAATTTATTGAGAATACCTGTGTTAAAATGAATGCATTTTTTACAAAAATACAGAAATTGCTGGAAAAGCTCGGTAGGTCTGTCAGCATCTAGATGCCTTTTATATGATGTAGTTGTACCAGCCTCCACCACTTCCTCTGCCAGCTCATTCCATACGCACACCACCCTCTGTGTGAAAAGGTGCCCCTTAGCCCTCATCAAAACCTTTCCCCTATCACTTTCAAACAATGCCCTCTAGTTTTGGACACCCCTAACCTGGGGAAAAACCCTGACTCCGCACCCTATTCATGACCGTTCTGATTTTATAAACCACTACTGCTGCGAAATGTGACGTCAATCAACACGAATGGCTGTACTTTCACTCATCCTGGGCCTAAATTCTGAAATGCAATACTGACACCTCTTCCTTCTCCATCAAGTCACGATTCTAAATCCATTTTAATCAGTTTGTTCAGATATATCATGAGACATTTCTGTGGGCTTTATACCTAGATCTTTGTGCCTGGAGGTAGGGACACTAGCATCACTCAGCAATACCCACAAAGCTGTAACATTATTCTCCTGTGTGTTTGCTCATCAGACTGTCCTAACATGATGTGACATATCTCTGCAACAGGCAGGACTTGAATCCAGGCCTTCTAGTCCAGAGCTACAAACACAACCACCCAAGTTCAGGAATTGGAATCCAATCCAGAGGTTTGGCTCAGAGACAGGGACAATACCCACTATACTACCATACCCAGATTTTGGGTCATATTTTAATGCTCGCTTTCAGCTCGGTGTGGATTTTCCACAATCAGGTTACCATTACTGAACTACAGAAAACACTTTGTATTGTTAAACAAATGCAAGGTATTTGTCTCAACTGTAGGATATTGACTGTACGTGCTATGCTATCGAAATTAACTATCGCTATTATCTGTAGTCTGCAATATTAGGGAAAGAAATCCTGCAGACACACTCTGCCCAATGAAGGGGCTCAAATGGATATTTATTACTGAACACCAAATTTCTGGTCCCAAAACACCGATCACTGTTACCCACCTCTAACGTGTGTCTGCCCTCTTCCTAAAACCATGAAATGATACCAGGCCGCTGATTACTGTCCAGCCTCTCCTCCCCACTGACTGTGTCTGCAATCCGTCCCTCCTCCCTCTAACCACACAAGGCAAACCAAGCTCAGGGTCTTTGTGAAAATCAAGGCCGGAGTGTGCAGGCCTCCTGGAGAGGGGGAGGGCATTTTAAAGTTGAAGGGGGAGGGGGAGGTGACAGTAATATCACACACTGTGCTGAGGGGTGGCAGATGGAGTTTAGTTTGGATTAATGCGAGGTATTGGATTTGGTAAATCAAACAACAGTAGGATCTATACAATTAAACGCAGGGCCTTTGGCAGTGTTGTAGAACAGAGACCTCGGCCATCAGGTATAATTCTTTATAATTTGCATCTCATATAGATAGTGTAGTTAAGAAAGTGGTTAACACACTTATCTTCAATGGTCAGACCTTTGGGTATCAGAATTGGGACGTCATGTTGAGGTTGTACAGGACGTTGGTGAGACCTCTTCTGGAATACTGTGTCCAGTCTGGATATCCTGCCCGCTCATTCCATAGGCACACCAGCCTCTGGGTGAAAACACTACCCCTTAGGTCTCTTTTAAATGCTCCCCTCTCACCCTAAGCCTATGTCCTCTAGTTTTGGATTCCCCCACCCCGCACCCCCCGTACCCTTAGAAAATACCTTGACTATTCAGTTTGATATTATTGACCTTGATATTATTAAGCTGGAGAGGGTTCAGAAGAGTTTAACCTGGATGTTGCTGGAAAAGGAGGGATTGTGCTTCAAGGGGAGGCTGGGTACACTGGGATTTGTTTCACTGAAGAATACGAGATTAAGCGGTAACTTTACAGAGGTTTATAAAATAATGAGGGGTACAGATAAGCTGATGGGCTGATGTCTTTTCTCTAGAGTTGGGGATTCAAAACTGAGGGATTTTTAAGGCCTGATGAAAAAGATTGACAAAAGTCATGAGAGGTAATTATATTAGACAGAAGCTGGCTTGTTTGTGGAATGAACTTCCAGAAGAACTGGCAAAATCAGGGACAGTTACAATGTTTAAAGGACATTTAGGTCAGTCCATGGATAAGACATCAGTTTGGATGGTGCTGTGAGCAGCTGCCCTCTCCCTCCCCCTCTCTGAGTGAATCCCTGTTGGTTTTCACCCTCTGCCAATGCCTGTGCAGTGGCGTGGAAAGGCCAGCAGAGGGAGGCATTGCATCACTTTAAGCACCACAGAGACAGCCAGACCTGCCCCACACAGAGACACACAGAGACACACACAGCAATTGTTAGGACACGGCATAGATCCCATCTGGTAATTTAAACTAAACATAAAGAAATGATCAACTTGCCTTGTAAACTGTTAAAATATGAGTGACAGAGGACTCCCAAATTCTACTGTTTAAACAAAAACATCAACTTAATTTTTCACTCTGAAAGTGAACATTTTACATCAACTATTCACAACTCTGAGAGCCCATTTATCTTAACTGCTTATTACCCGCCTTCAACTCTACAGACATTTCAACAGACATTTATGAAAATTACATAAACGAAATTTCAAAACCACACAGCAGCTGTTGTTTCATCTGACTTCACACCAATATCCCTTTTCCCATCTTTCCTGGGGAGACTGGCTCATGTTACCGGATGCTATCGAAGTGTCTACATTTCAGCATTCTGAAACCTGGGAACACATCCTTCCATGACACTGTCTCTCAGTCTCCCCCTCTCTATCTGTACCCCAAACCCTTCCCATGTGGTGATATTTAAACTGATTCCCCCGCCATCTCTCTCTGGCAGTGATGTTCACACCCATAGCACCCCCTTGTCAGTGCACAATATCGATATGGAGCTGGAAATGGGTGGGAGCTGTACATCCTGTCACTTCCAGCATGGGCTGCAAGTTTCCCCACACTGGGCAGGGATCTAACACAGTGTTACTGGGTAATGCACTGGGGTGGGGTACACAGTCCTACATGCTGGGAGGGTAACTGCTCCTGGGTTACAGATCAATGCACTGGGGTGGTGTACACAGTCCTACATGCTGGGAGGGTAACTGCTCCTGGGTTAGAGATTAATTCCCCAGTAATCACTGCACAGTTCTCTGTGCTAGAAAGACTATCTGGTTGAGGTTTATATATAACACAATGATGTGGGATGTGCAGCTCCCCACGCTGGATGTATATTTGTTTCAGGTTTACACATTAGTGCCCTGCTGTGGTCTGCACAACTCCCCGCGCTGGAGAGATATACAGTCCGGGTTTAATTATCAATGCACTGCTGTGCTCTGCACAGCTCCCAGTGCTGGATAGATATCTAGTCTGGGTTTATAGATCAATGCACGGGCATTGTCTGCATTGCTTCCCAGGCTGAATACTTGCTGGATGAACACAGCAATCCAGGCAGGATCAGGAGGTTTAGAATTTTATGTTTCTGGTGTAACCCCTCCTCAGGATTCTTGCAGAAGGATTGCACCCGAAACATAGACTTCTCCACCTCCTGATGGTGCCTGGCTTACTGTGTTCTCCCAGCTTCCTGCCTGTCTAGTTTGGGCTCCAGCATCTGCAGCCTTCCTGTCTCTATCCCAGTTTCCCAAACTGGACAGATGTCTAGTCTGTGTTTGAAGGTCAGTGCCCTGACATGATCTGTGCAGTGTTCCATGCTGTACAGATTGCTGGGTTGTATTGAACAGTACATTGGCCTGGTCTACACAGTGTTCTACAGTGAACAGATATCTCCTCTGGGTTGATGGTGTCTGGGCTGGTTCTGTGAGGTGGGTTGAGAATGTGGTATATCTAACCCTTTAACTGATCTGGCAATGCCTTTAGTTCCCATTCCTGTGATTGGACCCTCCGTCTCTCACCCCATTAACGTTACAGGGTGCCCAGGCACAGTACATCATGTTGGTGGGGTGGGAAGGGGGGAAATGTGATGGACAGGTCAAGGGGTTTCCCGGAACGTTCTGTCCCTGACATTCTATAACTGACATTCCCCGGAACGTTCTGTCCCTGACGTTGTTTGTTTGTGAACGGCCGGACGTCAGTGAATTGAACAAACGATAAGATCCCGAGGGAAGAGATCCCGTTCCAGGGAGAAGGAGACACTGTTCCGAAGGCCCCTCAGGCAGTTAAAGGGGGGAATACGTTTTCCCTGCGTTTACATTTCCTCACGACACAGGATCGACCACAATTTAGACCAAAATACAGAAATTCCCAAACTCCGTTTGTCTTCAGGAAACTGGGAGAGAATCCTTCAGGACAGCAACGTTCCCACCCTCCATATTAGGAACTGGGAAGGAGTGACCTGTGTCTGCTCTCGAGTGATCGAGTGTATGGGAATGTTCTAGAAACCATCTGTCCTTATGGATGTGTCTCTGTGTGTTTGGGGAGGGAGGGTTTCTTGTGGTTTGTGTCACATTTTTGTCAGTAATTCCGACCTTCCCATTTGTTATTCCAGCTCCAATTATTTTAATAAATCCCTGAATACAGGGACACATTTGAAAATCCCACTGGGTCCCCGATCAAACGGGTCCCTTTGCCTCCAGGCTGATGGATAATGGGTTTGTTTTCCTTCCTCACAGTTAACGTAGTGACCATCTACGTCCTGCTTTATAAAGATTGTGGATTGTCTCCATGTGTCAGACGTTACCTGGGGGCTATGGCAGCGGCGGATCTCCTGGTCATTATCCTCGACCTGATCCTGAGACACATTCCCATTGTTTATCGGGAACAGTTTTATTTCCTGGTGTTCTCCGTCCCCGTGTGTAATATCCACGCCGTCCTGTTATATGCAGCCACTGACTGCTCTGTCTGGTTCACCGTCACTTTCACCTTTGATCGGTTTGTGGCCATTTGTTGCCAGAAGCTGAAAAGTAAATATTGCAGTGAGAAAACGGCGGCTGTGGTTCTGGGAGCAGTGACTGTGCTGAGCTGTTTAAAGAACATTTCCTGGTATTTTATGCTCACGGCTCGGTATGGGCTGGGGAACGCCCCCTGGTTTTGTGATGTAACACTCGCTGTTCTATCCTCCAGTGTCTGGGTCACAATCGAGTTCCTCCACCACATTCTAACCCCGGGTGTCCCATTTCTCCTGATTCTGCTGCTCAATGTTCTCACCGTCAGACACATTTTAGTGACCAGCAGAGCCCGCAGGAGACTCCGCGCTCACACCAATGGGGACGCTCAGTCTGACACAGAAATGAGAAACCGAAAAAAATCCATCATTCTACTGTTTGTGATCTCGGCCAATTTCATCCTGTTATGGTCAACGTTAATGCTGTATTCTATATGGTACCGGCTAATTGATATAATGTATTCCCCTCTGTATCTCCATCATTTTGTGCTGGAATTGGGCTTCATGCTGCAGCTCCTCAGTTGCTGCACAAACACCGCGATTTATGCCGTGACCCAGACTAAGTTCAGGCAGCAGCTGAAGAATGTGCTGAAATATCCCTTCACCCAAATCCATCCATCCATCAAATTCCCTCATTAATCACACCATCCGGGATTTTCTCATTTCAGTTCAGTGTTTCAGCGATGGAGCAGCCTGTCGCTATGGTAACAGACTGAGGGGAGCGCTGGTTTGTCCATCCTTATCCCACAGGGGGGTTACAGGGAAACATTTCAATGTTTCTCACAACTCAGGGGCCAGTGAGAAAAGGCACCATCCCACTGACTGTATCCATCACTTCCATTTGTAACCAATAAAAATGCTGATGACAGCGTGCCGAGCAGCAGAGGGACCGATGTTGTTGTGTGTCTTTGTGTTGGAGAAGCTGAGCTGGAGAGAGACAGACTCAGCCCCGAGTCCTGGTCCTCAGGGAAGGGGAGGGCACCGCGCCCTGAGCTCAGGAGCTGGGGTTAACTCCCTCTGTTACCCCCAACTCCAAACCTGGCCTCCCCATTACCTCTCCCCTACTCTTTCTCCTCAATTCTCTCTCTCTCTCTTTCAGCCCACACTCTCTTTCTCAACTCTCTCCTCATCCCTCTCTCTCACACACCCTCCAACCCCGTTTCTCCACCCGCCTCCACTCTTCCCTCTCCCCCTCTCTCTCTCTCATGCGTCTCTGTCTCCCTCCCATAAATCCATCTCTACCCGATTTTCGCCACCTCCCACATCCCACCCCCTGCCCCCACATGAAGTTTTTGGGTCAGAGGTAGAGGGAAGGACCAGGGAGACAGAGTATGTCAGAGAGGGAGGGAGGGAGGGACAGGGATTCAGTCAGAGGTTAAGAGAGGGAGGTGGGAAGAGAGAGACTGGGTGAGGGAGAGAGAGAGAGAGACGGGAGGAGATAATGACAGAGAGGGGCGAGAGACAGAGAGTGAGAATGAGAAAGGGGCGAGGGAGGGGGCTAGAGAGAGAAAGAGACACAGAGAGAGGGGCGACGAGAGAGAGAAAGGGAACAAGAGAGATTGGGGAGGCGAGAGATAGAGACAAAAATACAGGGCAGAGAGACAATGAGGGAGCGAGGGAGAGACGGGTTTGGGAGATGAGGGCAAGAGAAAGTGGGATGGCTAGAGAGAGAGGGTGTCGAGAGAGGGAGGTGAGAGAGAGAGGGTGTCGAGAGAGGGAGGTGAGAGAGAGAGGGTGTCGAGAGAGGGAGGTGAGAGAGAGAGGGTGTCGAGAGAGGGAGGTGAGAGAGAGAGGGTGTCGAGAGAGGGAGGTGAGAGAGAGAGGGTGTCGAGAGAGGGAGGTGAGAGAGAGAGGGTGTCGAGAGAGGGAGGTGAGAGAGAGAGGGTGTCGAGAGAGGGAGAGAGAGAGAGGGTGTCGAGAGAGGGAGGTGAGAGAGAGAGGGTGTCGAGAGAGGGAGGTGAGAGAGAGAGGGTGTCGAGAGAGGGAGGTGAGAGAGAGAGGGTGTCGAGAGAGGGAGATGAGAGAGAGGGTGTCGAGAGAGGGAGGTGAGAGAGAGAGTCGAGAGAGGGAGGTGAGAGAGAGGGTGTCGAGAGAGGGAGGTGAGAGAGAGAGAGAGTCGAGAGAGAGAGAGACGAGACGAGAGAGAGAGAGAGAGAGAGAGAGAGAGAGAGAGAGAGAGAGAGAGAAAAATGGTGCTGGTGAAGAAGAAGGGCATAAAGGAGAGACGGATGTGTGAGAGGGTGAGAGAGCGAGGGAGGGGTGAGAGAGAGGGAGGAGTGAGAGAGAGAAAGGAGGGTAAGAGAGAGACAGGGAGGGGGCGGGCGAGAGAGACAAGGAGGGGGCGGGTGAGAGAGAGACAGGGAGGGGGCGAGAGAGAGACACGGAGGGAGGTCAGAGAGGGAGTGGGCGATAGAAAGAGAGGTAGGGAGCAAGAGAGAGAAGGAGGGAGTGAGAGATAGGGAGGGGAGCGAGAGAGGTTGGGGGTGAGAGAGGGAGGGGGTGTGAGAGAGGGAAGGAGTGAGAGAGAGGGAGGGATGTGGTGAGACAGAGAGAGGGGAGAGAGAGGGAGAGGGAGGGGGCGAGAGAGAGGGAGGGAGGGGTGGCGAGAGAGAGGGATGGGGCAAGAGAGAAAGAGGGAGGGGGCGAGAGAAAGAGAGAGGGAGGGTGGAAAGAGAGAGGGAGGGAGGGGCGAGAGAGAGAGACGGGGTAAGAGGGGGGTGTGAGAGATAGAGTGGGAGGGGCAGAGAGAGGGGGAAGGGTCGAGAGAGGGGGCGAGAGAGAGAAGGAGGGGTGCCAGAGAGAGAGAGAGAGAGAGAGAGAGATAGAGAGAGAGAATGAGGGGCCTGGAGAAAGAGGGAGGGGGCGAAAGAGAGTGAGGGAGGGGGCGCGAGAGAGAGCGTGAGGGAGGGGGGCGAGAGAGAGAGACAGGGAGGGGGCGAGAGAAAGACAGGGAGGGGGCGAGAGAGAGATAAGGAGGAGGGTCAGAGAGGGAGTGGGTGATAGAGAGGGAGGGAGCGAGAGAGAGAAAAGAAGGGAACGAGAGAGAGGGAGGGAGCGAGCGAGAGGGAGGGGAGGGAGAGAGGGAGGGGGTGAGAGAGAGAAAGGGATAGGGTGAGAGAGGGAAGAGGCGAGAGAGAGTGGGAGGGAGGGTTGGCGAGAGATAGAGAGAGGGAGGGGGGCGAGAAAGAGAGAGGGAAGAAGGGGGCGAGAGAGAGAGAGAGAGGGAGGGGGCGAGAGAGAGAGTGAGGGGGCGAGAGAGAGTGAGGGGGTGAGAGAGAGAGGGAGGGGGCGAGAGAGAGAGGGAGGGGGCGAGAGAGAGAGGGAGGGGCGAGAGAGAGAGGGAGGGGGGCGAGAGAAATGTGGGCAAGAGATTGAGGAAGGGGGCGATAGTGAGATGGAGGGGGTGAGAGACAGAGAGTGGGACGGAGGAGGGAGAGAGAGGGAGGAGTCGAGAGAGAGAGGGAGTGGTCGAGAGAGAGGGGGAGGGGCAGAGAGAGAGGGAGGGGGAGCAGGCGTGAAAGAGTAGAGGGAGGGGGCAAGAAAGAGAGGGAGTCGGGGAGAGAGAGAGAGAGAGAGATGGGGAGAGAGAGAGGAAGGGAGGGGTCGAGCGAGAGAGGAGGAGGGAAGGGGCGAGAGAGAGAAGGAGGGAGGTGGGGTGTGCGAGCGGGAGGTGGGGTGAGCGACAGGGTGGAGGGGTGAGGGAGAGGGAGGAGGGGTGAGCGAGAGAGAGAGAGGGAGGGGGCGAGAGAGAGGGAGGGAGGGGCGAGAGAGAGGGAGGGAGGGGGTGAGACAGAGGGAGGGGGCGAGAGAGAGGGAGGGGGCGAGAGAGAGAGAGGGGGTGAGAGAGGGAGGGGCGAGAGGGAGGGAGGGGAGGGGCCGAGAGTGAGAGGGAGTGGGCGAGAGTGAGAGAGGGGGCGAGAGTGAGAGGGAGGGGGCTAGAGAGGGAGGGGGAGGGGTGAGAGTGAGAGAGAGGGGCAAAAGTGAGAGGGAGGGGATGAAAGTGAGAGAGAGGGAGGAGGGGTGAGCGAGAGAGAGGGAGGGATGAGAGAGAGAGGGAGTGTGGCGAGAGAGAGAGGGAGGAGGCAAGAGAGAGCGGGAAGTGGCGAGATAGAGAGGGAGGGGGTGAGATAGAGAGGGAGGGGGTGATAAAGATACAGAGGGGGCGAGTGCAAGAGGGATAGGGCGAGAGAGAGAGAGGGTGCGAGAGAGAGAGGGATGGGGGAAGAAAAGAGGGAGGAGGCGAGAAAAGAGGGAGGGGGCGAGAAAAGAGGGTGGGGCAAGAAAGAGAGAGCGGGGGCGAGAGAGAGAGAGAGGGAGAGGGTGAGAGAGAGATAGGGCGGGTACGAGAGACAGAGGGAGGGGTGATATAGAGACAGAGGGGGCGAGCGAGAGAGGACGGGGTGAGAAAGAGAGGGATGGGCTCAAGAGAGAGAGGGAGGGGGGCGAGAGAGGGAGGGATGGGGGCGAGAGAGAGAGGGAGGGTGCGAGAGAGAGAGGGAGGGGGCTGAGAGAGAGAGAGAGAGAGAGAGACAGGGAGGGGGCCGAGAGTGAAGGGGGGCGCAGAGAGAGAGAGGGAGGGCGAGAGAGAGGGAGGGAGGGGGGCAAGAGAGAGAGGGAGGGGCCGAGAGAGAGCGAGAGGGAGGGGGCCGAGAGAGAGAGAGAGGGAGGGGGCGAGAGACAGAGAGGGAGGGGGCAGAGACAGAGAGAACGAGAGAGGGAGGGGGCAACAGAGAGAGAGGGAGAGGGGGAGAGAGAGAGAGGAAGAGAGGGAGGGGGAAAAGAGGGACAGGGAGGGGGGCGAGAGAGAGAGAGAGGGAGGGGGAGAGAGAGGGAGAGAGGGCGGGGGAAGAGAGAGGGAGGGGGGGGCGAGAGAGAGTGTGGGAGTTGGCCGAGAAAGAGAAAGGGAGGGGGCCAAGGGGGGGGGGGAAGAGAGAGAGAGAGAGAGAGAGAGAGAGAGAGAGAGAGAGAGACGAGAGAGAGCCGAGAGAGAGCCGAGAGAGAGAGGGGGAGGGGGCCGAGTGAGGGGGGAGGGGGCCGAGAGAGAGAGAGGGAGAAGGAGGGGGCTACAGAGAGAGAGGGAGCGGCCGAGAGAGAGAGAGAAGGGGCTGAGAGAGAGTGGGATGGGGCCGAGAGAGAGGGCGCCGAGAGAGCGAGGGAGGTGGGGTGAGAGAGTGGGTGGAGTGTTGAGAGAGAGAGACGAAGGGGACGAGACAGAGACGGAGGGTGGGGAGAGGGAGAGGGAGGGGATGAGATGGAGAGAGGGAGGTGGGTTGAGAGAGAGAGTGTGGTGGCGTGCAAGAGTGAGGGAGCGTGGCGAGAGAGAGAGGGGTCGAGAGCAAGAGGGAGGGGGGAGAGCGAGGGGGAGGGGTCGAGAGGGGGAGGGGCCGAGAGAGGAAGCGGGGCGAGAGAGAGAGGGAGGGGCGAGAAAGGGAGGGAGGGGCGAGAAAGGGAGGGGGGCGAGAAAGGGAGGGAGGGGCGAGAAAGGGAGGGAGGGGCGAGAAAGGGAGGGAGGGGCGAGAAAGGGAGGGGGGCGAGAAAGGGAGGGAGGGGCGAGAAAGGGAGGGAGGGGCGAGAAAGGGAGGGAGGGAGAGGGCTAGAGAGAGAGAGAGGGAGGGGGCGAGAGACGGAGGGACGGGGCGAGAGAGATGGAGGTGGTCGAGCGTGGGAAGGAGGGGGCGAGAGAGAGGGAGGTGGTCGAGCGAGAGAGGGAGGGGTGGCGAGAGAGGGAGGGGTGGCGAGAGAGGGAGGGGTGGCGAGAGAGGGAGGGAGGGGGCGAGAAAGAGAGGGAGGGGGCGAGAAAGAGAGGGAGGGGGCGAGAGAGAAAGATAAAGGGTGGGCTGGAGAGAGTGGGAGGGGCACGAGAGTGTGTGGGCAGGGGGGCGAGAGAGAGAGAAGGAAGGGGGTGAGAGAGAGAGAAAGGAAGTGGGAGCGAGAGAGAGGGGGAAGGCGGCGAGAGCGGGGAGGTGCGTGAGAGAGGGGGGGAGGGGGCGAGAAAGAGTGGGACACAAGCGAGAGAGAGGGATGTGAGCGAGAGAGAGTGATGGGGACAAAAGAGAGGGGGCTTGACAGAGAGAGGAACGGGACGAGAGAGAGAGGGGGGCAAGGGAGAGAGGGAGGGGGCGAGAGAGACACAGAGGGGGCGGGAAAGAGATGGAGAGGGCAAGAAAGAGAGAGGGAAGGGGCAAGAGAGAGAAGGGGGGCTCGAGAGAAAGAGGATGAGAGAGTGAGGGGGGCGAGAGAGACAGGGACGGGGCAAGAGAGAGAGGGAAGGGGGCGAGACAGAGAGAGGGAGGGGCGAGAGAGAGAGGGAGGGGGCGAGAGAGAGAGGGAGGGGGCGAGAGAGATTGGAGGAGGGGGCGAGAAAGAGTGGTAGGGGAGCGAGAGAGAGAGGAAGGGTGGCGAGACAGTGAGAGGGATGGCGGGGAGACAAAGAGAGAGAGAGAGAGAGAAAGAGAGAGAGAGAAAGGCGGAGAGAGAGGGGGATGCGAGAGAGTCGGGGAGTGGGTGAGAAAGAGTGGAAGGGGAGCGAGAGAGTGAGGAAGGGGAGCGAGACAGTGAGAGAGAGAGAGAGAGGAAGGCGGCGACAGAGGGGGGTGCGAGAAATTGGGGGAGAGGACGAGAGAGCGAGGGAGATGTGCTAGAGAGGGAGGAGGCAAGAAAGAGAGAGAGGGGGCAAGAGAGTGAGGGATGGGGCAAAAAAGAGAGAGAGAGGGACAGGGGCGAGAGAGAGAGGAAGGGGGCGAGAGAGTGAGGAATGGCCGAGAGAGAGAGAGAGGGAGAGAGAGAGACTGGGGAAGTCGGCGAGAGAGGGGGGTGCGAGAGAGAGTGGGGGAGGGGGCGAGAAAGAGTGGGACGGGAGCGGGAGAGAGAGGGACGTTAGCGAGAGAAAGGGATGGCGATGAAAGAGAGGGGGAGGAGGCGAGAGAGAGAGGAAGGGGGCGAGACAGTGAGAGGGACGGCGGCGAGACAGAGAGAGAGAGAGAGAGACAGGGGAAGTCGGCGAGGGGGGGTGCGAGAGAGAGTGGGGGAGGGGTCGAGAAAGAGTGGGAGGGGAGGGAGCGAGAGAGGGACGTGAGCGAGAGAGGGGCAAGGGGACGAAAGACACGGGGAGGGGACGAGAGGGAGAGGGAGGGGGCGAGAGAGAGATGGATGGGGGCGAGAGAAATAGGGACGGGGCGAGAGAGAGAGGGCGGGGCGAGCGAGGGAGGGAGGGGGCGAGCGAGGGAGGGAGGGGACGAGAGAGAGAGAGAGAGAGACGGGGGCGAGAGAGAGACAGAGAGAGAGAGAGAGAGGGACAGGGGAAGTTGGCGAGAGAGGGGGTTGCAAGAGAGAGTGGGGAGGGGGCGAGAAAGAGTGGGAGGGGAGCGAGAGAGAGAGGGACGTGAGCGAGAGAGAGGCAAGGGGACGAAAGAGAGGGGGACGGGACGAGAGGGAGAGGGAGGGGGCGAGAGAGAGAGATGGATGGGGTGAGAGAAACAGGGACGGGGCGAGAGAGATAGGGCGGGGGCGAGCGAGGGAGGGAGGGGGCGAGAGAAAGAGAGGGAGGGGTGAGAGAGTGAGGGGGCCGGGGACGAGAGAGAGAGTGAGAGGGTGAGAGAGGGACGGGGAAAGAGAGAGAGGGACGGGGGCAAGAGAGAGTGGGACGGGGCGAGAGAGAGGGGAGGGAGGGGGCCGAGAGAGAGAGAGAGAGAGAGGGAGGGGCCGAGAGAGAGAGAGAGGGAAGAGGCCGAGAGAGAGAGAGAGAGAGAGGGAGGGGGCACGAGAGGGAGAGGGAGGGAGGGGGCAACAGAGAGGGAGAGGGAGGGAGGGGGCAACAGAGAGGGAGAGAGAGGGAGGGGGCAACATAGAGAGAGAGGGACGGGGGCGAGAGCGAGAGGGACTGGGCGAGAGAGAGAAGGGAGGGAGGGCACCGAGAGAGACAGAGAGAGCCGAGAGACAGAGTGAGAGAGGGAGGGGCCGAGAGAGAGAGTGCGGGAGGGGGCCGAGAGAGAGAGGGGGAGGGAGGGGGCAACAGAGAGAGAGAGAGAGAGAGAGAGAGAGAGAGAGAGGGAGGGAGGGGGCAACAGAGAGAGAGAGGGGCAGGGTCAACAGAGAGAGAGGGACAGGGGCGAGAGAGAGAGGGACGGAGGCGAGAGAGAGAGGGACGGAGGCGAGAGAGAGATGGACGGGGCGAGAGAGAGATGGACGGGGCGAGAGAGAGAGGGACGGGGGAGAGAGAGAGAGAGGGACGGGGGCGAGAGAGAGAGAGGGACGGGGGCGAGAGAGAGAGAGGGACGGGGGCGAGAGAGAGAGAGGGACGGGGGCGAGAGAGAGAGAGGGACGGGGGCGAGAGAGAGAGGGAGGGGGCGAGAGAAAGAGAGGGAGGGGTGAGAGAGTGAGGGGGCCGGGGACGAGAGAGAGAGAGTGAGAGGGTGAGAGAGAGAGAGAGGGAGGGAGGGGGCGAGAGAGAGAGTAAGGGGGCGAGAGAAAGTGTGAGGGGGCGAGAGAGAGAGAGGGAAGGGTGAGAGAGTGAGGGGGCCGGGGACAAGAGAGAGAGAGAGGGAGGGAGAGAGAGAGAGAGAGAGTGAGAGGGTGGGAGAGAGAGAGGGAGGGGCGTGAGAGAAAGATAAAGGGGGGCTGGAGAGTGTGGGAGGGGCGCGAGAGGGGGGCGAGGGAGAGAGGGAGGGGCGAGAGAGAGAGGGAGTGGAGAGAGAGAGAGGGGGGCGAGGGAGAGAGGGAGGGGCGAGAGAGAGAGGGAGTGGAGAGAGAGAGAGGGGGGCGAGGGAGAGAGGGAGGGCGAGAGAGAGAGGGAGTGGCGAGAGAGAGAGGGAGGCGAGAGAGAGAGGGAGCGGCCGAGAGAGAGAGGGGGGCGAGAGAGAGAGAAGGAAGGGGGTGCGAGAGAGGAAGTGGGGGCGAGAGAGAGCAAGGGAGGCAGCGAGAAAGAGAGGGAGGGGCGAGAGACAGAGAGAGGGGAAGGCGGCGAGAGTGGGGGGAGGTGCGAGAGAGAGTCGGGGAGCGGGCGAGAAAGTGTGAGACGCGAGCGAGAGAGAGGGATGTGAGCGAGAGAGAGAGTGATGGGGACGAAAGAGAGGGAGGGGTTGAGAGGGGGGCGAGAAAGAGAGAGGGTGAGGGGCGAGAGAGTGAGGAGGCCGGGGACGAGAGAGAGAGAGAGGGCGAGAGAGAGAGAGTTAGGAGGTGAGAGAGAGAGAGGGAGGGGGCGAGAGAGAGTAAGGGGGCGAGAGCGAGAGTGTGAGAGGGCGAGACAGAGAGTAAGGGAGCGACAGAGAGAAAGGGAGGGGACGAGAAAGAGAGGGAGAGGGCGAGAGCGAAAGATAAAGGGGGGGCTGGAGAGTGTGGGAGTGGCGTGAGAGAGAGAGGGAGGGATGAGAGAGAGAGAGAGGGAGGCGAGAGAGAGTGGGAGGGGGGGCGAGAGAGAGAGAAGGAAGGGGGTGAGAGAGAGAGGAAGTGGGTGCGAGAGAGAGCAAAGGAGGCAGCGAGAAGAGAGGGAGGGGGCGAGAGATAGAGAGAGGAGAAGGCGGCGAGGGCGGGGGGAGGTGCGAGAGAGAGTGGGGAGGGGGCGAGAAAGTGTGGGACACGAGCGAGACAGAGGGACATGAGCGAGAGAGAGAGTGATGGGGACGAAAGAGAGGGAGGGGTGCGAGAGAGAGAGGGACGGGACGAGAGAGAGAGGGAGGAGGCGAGAAAGAGAGAGGGGGAGAGAAATAGAGAGAGGGGGCGAGAAAGAGAGGGAGAGAGCGAGAAAGAGAGAGGGAGGGGGCAAAAGAGAATGAGAGAAAGGTGGCCAAGAGCGAGATGGACGGGGCCGAGAGCGAGAGGGAGGGGGGCGAAAGCGAGAGGGAGGGGGGCGAGAGCGAGATGGACGGTGCCGAGAGCGAGAGGGAGGGGGGGCGAGACAGAGAGGGAGGGGGGCGAGACAGAGAGGGAGGGGGACGAGAGCGAGAGGGCGGGGCCGAGAGCGAGAGGGAGGGGGGCGAAACAGAGAGGGAGGGGGGGCGAGAGCGAGAGGGCGGGGCCGAGAGCGAGAGGGAGGGAGGCGAGTGCGAGAGGAAGGGGGGCGAGAGAGAGAGGGATGGGGGCAAGAGAGAGAGGGAGGGGGACGAGAGCGAGAGGGCGGGGCCGAGAGCGAGAGGGAGGGGGGCGAAACAGAGAGGGAGGGGGGCGAGAGCGAGAGGGCGGGGC
>NW_026867907.1:0-91278 GCF_020745735.1 Hemiscyllium ocellatum
TTAACCAATATCAAGCAATGCCAACACGTAGTCCAGTTCAGTTTATATTGTAAATTGAATGTGCTGTATTGAAAGCTGGGACTGTTGCTCAGTGCTGTGATTAATGTCAGTCTCCATGCAATGTAACTGTGTCACTGGAGGGTTTCCCCCTCCTATTAGTGAGGGGGCTTCATTCACTGTGCTATCCCACTGTAGTAGCAGATGCATCAGCTCCAACAGTAACAGAGATCAACAGCTGGGTAGACAGAGAGAGGACAGATCTAAATCTGGGAATAGCAGACTGGAATATTTCAACAATGGATAGGACATTTTCCTTGAGTCTTTTCAAGATCTCCCCCTATTAGGAATTTCTGCCTTATCGGATATCAGCAGTGCGATGATTATTCTGGGCAGGGTGAAGGGTGTGCTACTAACATATTCTCGCTATTGTTGGTGTTCTCTACCTCTGTCCATTCATTAATCCCATAAACAAGTTTGAACCTCGTGGCAATTTCTGTTATCTATATTTGTCGGAGAAAGAAACTATTGTCTACAGTGTCAATTGCAGACTCCATTCATTACCCATGAATGGCAGAGACCTGTGCACAACCTCGATATCTCTTTTTGCCCTGAACTGATTTATGCCTCGTGTTCTCTCTGTCACCAAACCTGTCCACTCCCAGCTCATAATATCCCCGATCTTCATCTCTGTGTCAGTGCTGTTGCTCAACAAACCATTGGCTGCACGTTGGTAAAATTTAGACTTAACGCTTCAAGCTCCCTTCTGGACACTTTGTCAATTACAAATATTTCAATCACAAAATTGTTCTTGTTTCGGACGTTGCTTCATGATTAGGACAATGTATGAATGTAGGAATGTCGCAGGAGCAAAGCTTATTAAATTAAAGATATTGTTTCAAGTGATTTGTTTCAAGTCCTCCCACAGCTGATGACAGAACTTAAATAAAAATGATAAGAATTGGAATAAAAGTGAATTTCATGAAAAACACCGTAAAAGCAACATTTTGTCTGGAAACCTTCCTGTTTCACTGATCACCTTCAGTAAAGAAATCTAACGTTATTACCCGGCCTGGGTTAAGTGAGACTTCAGACCCATAACAATGTGCTTAACTTTCTATTGGCTTGTCGAATGGCCTCAGAGTCAGGGCAATTAGTGATGGGACCAAATGCTGCCCTCAGCAGAGATACCAACATCCCACGAAATAACAACATTGAAGGTGAAATCAAATAAAGGATGATGCTGTAAATCTGAAATTATACAAAGAAATTCAAAGAAACTAACAGAAAGTGCTGGGGAACTTTCCTGAACTGAAAGCAGCTGGAAAAGAGTGTGATTAATACCGTTGACTGGGAAGTCTGCTTTGAAGGGGAGGAGGAATCAATAGAGAAAGAAAGATATAGAAGAAAAAGAGCAAACAAACAGAATGATGATCAACTGGGGTGGTATAAAATGTAAGATTCAGTTCATTTACTTTTCACTTATCCCATTATCCTGAATATCATGCTGACGTAGATATAGATATCGCCCACTTTTCAAAAGTTGGCTTTTCACCACTTCCCTTTCCGAATGACCTACATGGGGACTTAGTTTCGCTAACCAAAAGAAATCCAAAGAGGATTTTCACTTTTACGAAGAAAGCCGAAATTTTTCCCACACAAATTAGTGCTACTGCACTTTACACCATATTAACTTGCGAACAGTGTCGTAGGAACATTCTACTTTCTGATACCGAGGGATACCTATATATCTAAGATCATGCTTAAATCGATTTGACGTCTCTGTCTATCTTCCCTGAGTGTGGTCATTTTCTTATATTTGTTAATGGGATATGGGTATCCCTGACTGGACCACCATTATTCACTTTTCAAGTTGCCCTTGAGAAGACATTGAGCCACTGCAGTCCACCTGTTTGATCTGATTTGATTTGATTTATTTTAGACAAATGTACGACGGAAATATTTGTTTTGCATGTAGTGCAGGCACATGATAGTAAACAAGAAAACAGAGATCATAGGGTCCTTGGACAGAGTGAGGCATACATGGTTACAGCTTCACAGGAGGTGGTCAAAGCAAGATCGACATTAGTAAGATTAATATTATTTGAAAAGTTAGAGATGTCTATTCATCAGTCTAATAATGTTAGGGAAGGAAGTATTCCTGAGCATGCTGGTCCATGTTTTCAAGCCTCTGTATCTCCTCCCTGTTGGAAGAGTTTGAAGGAGATCATTACAGGTTTGGGAGAGATCTTTGATGTTGCCAGCCTTTCTGTGACAATGGTAAGTATAAATGGATGGAAGATTGTCTTCCGTGATGGTCTGGTCTGCGCACACAACCGTTTGTAGTATATTATTGTCCTGGGCAGAGCCGTTACCATGTCAGGCCATTATACACGCCAATAGAATGCGTTGAGTAGCCAGTATACAGAGCATTGGGAGATTGGCAGTTCCAAAATAGTTCGATGTTAACAATTGGCTGTTAAATGGATAGCCACATTCTGGTCGCTGTTTTGACAACAAATTTAAATTATGTCCATGATACCAAAACCCAGTTGAGTTAATTGCATTGCCAACATCGAACCAATGAGCCATCAACTTCTTCAAACGAATACATTAGTCATGACCATCACAACGAGGGAGAAAGAGACAGACACGTAAGGAAGGAGAGAGAGAACACAGTGAGGCAAACAGATTGGCAGTAAGTCTAAGAGAGAAAGGAAGCAAAACAAGGAAATAGACAGTCACATGGGCAGGGAGAAGGGAAGATAATAGGTTCAGGGAAAGAAGCAGAAGACAGGGAGAAGGAAAACAGAGAGAATCAAACAGTGTGAGAGTAACAGTGAGAAAAGACCACGGGGAGCTGGGGATGGGGTCAGGGGGAGCTGGGGGTGGGAAATTGGAGGAGCGGGGGTGAGGACCAGAGAGAGCTGGGCGTGAGTACTGGAGGGAGCTGGAAGGAGGGAGGTGAGGATTTATGTTGACTTGTAGCAAGATATCCAGGCAGATCATAGTAAGCAAGGATGTACAGAACGACGGTTGTATAACATGACTGAAAGGCATATAGGTTACGCTGCACTAAGCGAGATCAACATGAACAAGATCAGCATTATCTGAGATTAGAGAGTCCATTCATCAGTCTAATAACAGGCATGAAGAAGCTGTTCCTGAACTTGTTGCTCTGTGTGTTCAAGCTTCTGTATCTTTTAACCTGATGGAAGAGGTTGTGGGAGGTCTTTACAGACATGTGATGGGTCTTTGGTAATGTTAGAACAAAAAACATTCCAGTACAGGAACAGGCCAAGCCTGCACCGTGGATCTGTGGTCCAAGCCTGCGCCGAACCAAATCCTCTATCTAAACCTGTCGCCTATTTTCTAAGGGTCTGTATCCCTTTGTTCCCTGCCCATCCATGTATCTTTCCAGAAACATCTTAAATAGAACACCACTGGTCACAGTTCTCCATTTCGAGAAACTCTCTTCCCCTACTACTCTCTGTCTCTTGTTGCCCAGCCAGTTCTTTATCCACATAGTGAGCACACCCTGGACCCCATGTGACTTCACTTTCCCCATAAGCCGATCATGGAAAAACTTATCAAATGCCTTCCTGAACTCCATGTACATGACATCTACATCCCCTCCCTCATCAATTAACTTTGTCACTTCCTCAAAGAATTCTATTAAGTTGGTAAGACATGACCTTGCCTGCACAAACATGTTGACTGCCACTGACAAGATTTTATTCATCCAAATGAGAATAGATCCTATCCCTCAGTATCTTCTCTAGCAGCTTCAGTACCCCTGATAACAGGCTCACTGGTCTATAATTAACTGGATTATTCATGCTACTCTTCTTAAACAAGGGGATCAGCAATTTTCCGGTCCAATGCGACCTCAGTTCTGTTCAAGGATGGTACTAACATATCTGTTAAGGCAGCAGCTATTTCCTGTCTCCCTTCACTCAGTAAGCTGGGATAGAATTTGGTAGTCTTCCTGCGGCAACGAGCCGTGTAAATAGAGTCAATGGTTGGGAGATTGGAGTCCATCATAGTCTGGGCTGTGAACACAATCTTCTGTAGTTTCTGATGGTCCTGGGCAGAGCGTTGCTGCACCAAGCCGTTACGCACCTGGACAGTCCGCTGACAAAAGTGCATCTGTAGAAGTAGTGCATGCTGAATTTCCTGAGTCACGTGAGAAAGCAGAGGCGTTGTTGAACCTTCCATACCTTCATACCTATGTGAGAAGTCCAGGGTAAGTTGTCAGTTATCGTCACTCCGAAGGAGTTGATGCCCTGCACCTCCCTCAACCGTTAGTGTAGTTGAGTGCGTGGTCCCCTCCTTTTTTTTACTGAAGTCAATGATCAGTTCCTTACTATTGTCGAATTTGAGAGAGAGGGTTATCATTACACCATGCCACCAAGCCCGAGATCTGCTTTTTGTATTCTGACCCATCATTGTTTGATATCCCTCCAGATTTGGTGATGCCATCAGTGAATTTGCAGCTGGGGTTGTTTGGAATTTAACAACACAGCCGTGGGTGTACAGGGAGTACAGTAGGGGGCTGAGGACACAGCCGTGGGTGTACAGGGAGTACAGTACGGGGCTGAAGACAGGCGTGGGTGTACAGGGAGTACAGTAGGGGGCTGAGGACACAGCCGTGGGTGTACAGGGAGTACAGTAGGGGGCTGAGGACACAGCCGTGGGTGTACAGGGAGTACAGTAGGGGGCTGAGGGACACAGCCGTGGGTGTACAGGGAGTACAGCAGGGGGCTGAGGGACACAGCCACGGGAGTACAGGGAGTACAGTAGCGGGCTGAGAACCACAGCGGGGGGTGTACAGGGAGTACAGCAGGGGGCTGAGCACACAACTGTGGGCGTACAGGGAGTACAGTAGGCGACTGAGGGACACAACCATAGGAGTACAGGGAGTACAGTAGGGAGCTGATGACACAGCCGTGTGTGTACAGGGAGTACAGTAGGGGGCTGAGGACACAGCCGTGGGTGTACGGGAGGCCAGTACGGGTTAACGGCGCAGCCGTGGGTGTACAGGGAGTATTGTCGGGTGTTGAGGACACATCCTTCAGGAGCTCCAGTGTTGAGTGTTATTGTGGAGGAGGTACTTTTACTTATCTTCACTGATTGTGGCCTGTCAGTCAGAACCTGAGGATCCAGTAGCAGAAGGTTGAACGAGACCAAGGTAGTGGAGTTTTGTGATTAGTCTGTAAGTGATAATGATTTTGAAGGTGGAGCTTTAGTCAATGAGCAGGAGTCTGGTGTAGGTGTCCTTGTTGTCCAAATGTTCTAGAGATCATGCAGGGCTCGGATATGGCATCTGTTGTGAACCCGGTATATCAGTAGGCAAATTATAGGGCAGCAGGGCAGGCTGGGAGACTGGAGGTGATAACCAGCCTTTCAAATGACTTCATGATTATTGACGTCAGAACCAATAGACGATAGTCTTTCAGGGCACGGTCCATGGGCTTTCTCACTTACGAGGATAATGATGGCCTTCTTGAATCAGGTTGGGACTTCGGTTTCAGGAGGCAGAGACAGAAGTTGTATGTGAATACCTCTGACAGTTGGTCCACACAGGATGTTAGTGCTCAGCTTGGAACACTGTCCAGGCCCATCACTTTCTTTGGTTTGACTCACTGGAAGACTGACCATGACTGCAGCGGTGATAGCGGGCACAGGTACATTCTGGGCCTTTTGGGGCCGGTGTCAGCTCCCAGTTAGTGACAGTCACACAGTCATTTGTTATTGACATCCCCTCCCCCACCTCCCTCCGTCGTCAACACACAGTAACATTGGTTGGTGTGAGCAAGTTCTGTGTCACCATAATGGGGTAAATTCATAATAAAATGGTGTGCAGGGTGTCAGTGCCAGTGGTGCAAGGAGTGAAGACTTTGCAGGTGTAATTCCAGTCAAGCCACTGCTTTAACCTGAATGGAGTCAAGCACCTTGACTGTTGTGCCTTTTCAATGGTGGACCGTCCTTAGATAGTCAAGAAGTGCCATTTACACGAACCATCTGACCTGACGAGTTTCACTAAGTTTGCAGATGATACAATGATGATTGGATGGGCAGGTGATATTGAGGAAGTGGGGAGGCTGCAGAAAGAATAGGGCAGTTTATGACACTAGGAAAACATATAGCAGATGGAACACAATATGGGAACGTCTGAGATTAAACACTTCAGTAGGCGGAATACAGGCAGACACTATGTTCTAAAAGGCTTCATGCAATCTGAAACACAAAAGGACTTTGGAGTACTCGTCCTCTTCTTGTGGTTAATGTGCAGGTTCAGTTGGCAGTTAGAAAAGCAAATACAATGTTCACATTCATTTCAGGAGAGCTAGAATACAAGATCAGAGACATACTGCTGCGAATGTAATGGGCTATGGTCAGACGAAATTTGGATGATTATGAGCGGTTCTGGGGAAAGGTCTGCGGGTGTTGGACATGATCTATCCTGGGAATGATGGCTTGTCATATGAGCAGCAGTTGAGGGCTCGATGTCGGTACTCAAAGGAATTTAGAAGAATGGTGTGGGGGAACACATCTGTTTGAAACTGATCGATTACGGCAACGATTGATACAGTTAGAGGATAAAAGATATTTCCACTAGTCATGGAGACGATGACAAAATGGCACAGTTTCTTCGTGAAGAGACAGCCTGAATAGCCTTAGTCTATTGCTACATCGCATGCCCTTGTGGTCATATAGTCAATTATACAGTGCAGAATTGAAAGTCTCTGACCTGCACTCGCAATTCTTGTATTTGTGTGTCGATTTGACTTCACCCTCTGGTCAATGGTAACCCCTGTAATATGGACGGTGGGAGGATTCAGTGTCTGCCAGTAGCGCAGTAATGTGTTGAATATAAGCAGCTATCTGTGGATCTCACCTGCCAGGAGTACATTGTCTCTATGATGATTATCATTTTCAATCGGGTATTTTCAAAGGATCAATCCTGTTACGCTAATATTGTTGAATTTAACAAAACAGATGCAATTTATCACAGCACTCAGCAACAAGGAGCCATCGAATATTGAACACTCTTCTAATAACAGAAAGGTCTAAAATGTTCAGTATCAGAAACACTGCTTTCCTGTTCATGTTCAAATCAGACAACCTGTGCCATCAAGGTGCTCAACTTGGAACCTTTTAACCTTATTTTTTGGTTATGTGAATCGCTGGATGGGCCCGCCATTTCCTATCCGTCCCTAGTTGCCCCCTTGAGAAAGTGGTGCTGAGCTGCCTTCTTGTACCGCTGCTGTCCACCTGCTGTGCGTTGACCCACAATGCCACGAGGGAGGGAATTCCAAGGTTTTGACCCAGCAACAGTGAAAGAAAGGTGACATATTTCCAACTCAGGATATTGACCGTTTTGGAGGGGAGCTTGAAAGTGGTGTTCGCAAAAGTCTGCTGTCCTTGTCATTCTAGATGGAAGTGCTTGTAGGATTGGAAACTGCCGTCTGAAGATCTTTGGAGAATTTCTGCAGTGCATCTTGTAGAGAGTACACACTGCTGCTCCTGAACGTTGGTGGTGAAGGGAATGAATGCTTGTGGATGTGGTGCCAAGCAATTGGGCTGTATTGTTCTGGATGGTGTCAAGATTCTTCAGTGTCGTTGTGGCTGCGCTCATTCAGGCAATTGGGGAGCATTCCATCTCACTCCTGACTTTTGCCTTGTCGAAGGTCGGCATGCTTTGGGAAGACAGAAGATGAGTTACTCGCGCAGTAATCCTTACCTCTGATCTGTTCTTATATTAATGTGGCGAGTCCAGTTGAGTTTCTGGTCAATGGTAACCCCAAGTGTATTGATAAGTGGAGGGGGGGGGGTGGAATTTAGTGGCAAATATGCTGCTGAATACCAAGTGGTTATATTGTTTCTTACTGGTGATGGCCATTGTCTGGCATTTGTGTGGTGCGAGTGTTACTTGTCACTTGTCAGCCCAAGTCTGGGTATTGTCCAGACCTTGTTGCATTTTGGCATGGATTGCCTTCCATACCTGAGCATTTGCGAATGGTGCTGAACATTGTGCAGTCATTGTCGAACATCCCCACTTCTGACCTTATGATGGAGAGAAGGCCATTGATGAAGCAGCAGAAGAAGTTTGGACCTAGGTTTCATCCAGAGGGCCACTGAAGATGTTACCTAATATGGTGATGAAACGTCTGAAAATGAACATTCCAGGTTATGGAGCAAACCTACATCCACACTATCCTGAGGGACTACTGCAGAGATATTCTGGAACTGAATATCTCCAACAACAATGACCATTTTCCTATCTGTCAGGTATGACTCCAATAATGAAGTACTTGCCCGCAAATTTTTTTTTTGCTGGATTCCTTGATGCCACATTTGAAAGAATGCAGCCTTGCTTTCAAGGGCTGGAATTCAGTTCCATTTTCTATGCTTGAACAAAGGCTGTGATGAGGTCAGGAGCTGAGTGGTCCTGGTGGAACCCAAACTGAGTGTCACTGAGCAGGTTATTGTTGAGCAGGTACTGCTTGATAGCTCTGTTGATGAGGCCTTCCATCACGTAATTGATGATAGGGAGTAAACTGATGAGGCGGTATTTGGCTGGGTTGAATTTATCCTGCGTTTTATGTACAGAACATACTTGAGCAGGTTTTTTTCCCCCCATTGCTACACTCTCTATTGCACTAGGGTTAATCCTCTGGCTTGATGATAATGGTTGAGTGGGTTATATGCTGGGCCATGACATTGCAAATTGTGCTGGAGTATAGTTCTTCTGCTATTGATGGACTACAGCGTCTTATGGATGCTCAGTCTTGAGTCGCTAGATCTGTTGGATGTCTGTTCCATTTAGCAAGGTGATAGTGCCACACAACACAATAGAGGTTATTCTCGGTGTGACCGTGAGACTTTGTCTCCTCAACAACAGTGCAGTGGTCAGTTTTGCTGATGCTGTCATGGACAGATACATCTGCTGTTGGTAGTTTGGTTAGGATGACGTCAGGTATGATTTTTTCCCTCTCGTTCATTTCCTCATTACCTTCCACAGACCCAATCTAGTAGCTATGTCCTTTAGGACCCGACCAGCGTGATCAGTAGTACTGCTGCCAAACCACTCTTGGTGGTTGACTTTGAAATTCCTCAGCCAGAATACACTTTGTGCCCTTTTCACAGTCAGTGCTTTCTCCAAGTTTTGTTCAACATGGAGGAGTACTGATTCAGTTGAGGAATGACGTTACATGGTAATCAGTAAGGCTGCTTTGCCCACGTTTAATCTAAAGCCATGGGACTTCATTGGGTCCGGAGTTAATTTTGGGGGCTCGCAGAGCAACTACCTTCAGAATGTATCGCCTCCTCTGCTGGATCTGTCCTGACCTTGGGCCAGGACGTATCCAGTGATGGTGATGGCGGTTTCTGGGGTATTTCTGTCAGTTATAATTTCTTGAGTATGACTATGTCAGGCTGTTGCTTGACTAGTCTGTAAGGCAGTTGTCCCAATATTGGCACTAGCCCTCAGATGTTAGTAAGGAGGACTTTGCAGGTTCGACAGTGATGTTACCAATTGACTTTTTTGGTGGTCAGATCGATAACCGTTGGTCCACCCGATTTCATTTCTTTGAGATTTTGTAGCGATTGGTATAACTGAATGACACGCTAGACCATTTCAGAGGGCAATTGAGAGTCATCACATTGCTTTGGATATGGAGTGAGGATGAAAGATTACTTCATTGGAGGATATTAATGAACCAATTGGGTTTTCCTTTCTGACAATCGGCAATGATTTCATTCTCATCAGTAGATTCCTAATTCCAGCTTTTTAAAAAATTATTCAATTGAATTTCCACCATCTGCAGTAGCGGGATTCGAACCTGGGTCCACAGAACAAGAGCTGATTTTCTGGATTGATAATCTAGCGAAAATACCATAACGCCTACTTGGAACAACATGTTGTACTCAGTTGCTATTTCTTGTGTTGCCCTGTTTTCCTTTCATTGCTTATGTTATTCTGGAATCTCATCCTTCATTAAATCCTGATTGAAATCCACACTCATGAACGTCTTCTGGACTGCTTGAATTTCATTCAATCTATTTTGTTTAGACAGACATTTCAAAGTAGCTGTACATCAGAGAAGAATAGGAAGAGATAATGGGTGATCGTGCACTGTACCTGTCACCAGAACAGCTTATCTGTCCAGGCACCTAAAGTATTTATTGTGGGTCAGAGAGCCGCCGAATTATGATAACACCGATGGAGGTCAGTCAACCCATTGTAGGGTCACAAGCTCTTCAACTGCACAATTAGAGCTAGAGCGAGTGTGTGGAGATAGATGGTGTGAGATAGAAATAAACAGAGAAAAACAAAGTGAAGGAAGATAAACTGAGAGAGGATAGAAAGGGGAGCGACTGACAGAGTGGGTGAGGAAGCGTTGTTAGATGAGAGTGAAGTCAGGCAGATCAGAAGACAGATCAGAGGGTAGCTAAATACAGACAGACAGACAAAAATTGGAAGTATTATTTAGACATTCCTCTGAACTGCAAGCCTTTTGTCTGGGTGCCATACCCTGGGAGCGCTCTGCTGATACTGGCTGTCATCTCAGATCATTTCTTTCCAATAATATCACAGAGCTGGGTTACTGACAGCTGAACAAATCCCAATAGACCAGTAGACTAGTTCCATGGCGAAGGTGGATTTTTAAAATGAACTGTGCCATGAGCAGCAGGAAATGACAACCCCAACCAACACTCCCACTCCACCTCCAGATACTGTGTGAGAGACTGGGCCAGAGAATCTCAGTGAGGGGTATCACTGACTGAGGAGAAATCAGCATCTCTGCAGTGGATCAAATAATGGTTGATAAAGTTTGTACACCACTTTCCTCGTTTTCTAATCCACATTTCAATTTATATAGCTCCATATCAGGAGTGCATTTTAACAATCTTATCTCTTTGTACTTTGCATATTTTGGTCTGTATAGAAAATCATTTTGTCTCTATATTTTGTATTGCATAAATGCATTTCATTAATATTGTCCCTGCTAATTTCTCATTGTAGCTGTATCCTTGAATCTGTTCTTCATATGAGTTATAAAGAGTACCATTCCAATACTTTTAACTAGGGAACATCATTGTATCACTTCCCAGTTTGAACAGCCCTGTCCCCCAGTCCTCTCCATCTTCTGTCTTTTCTCCAATGTCATAATCACAATGTAATTGAGGTCAGTAAATGACACGCCATCACAGTTCCTTAACATGGATAACATCAACACCGACGCTTGCCCTCTCTGACTCTGGAATAACAATCTGAATTGTATTTGTCACGTACAATTCTCTGTTAACATATGCAAGTCGTTTGATTGTCTAAGGCACATGTTGCCATCAGATCATGGACGGAAGATGTTCTTTCAATGTTTTACCGATTTTGCAAAATACCTGATCAGTAATTACAGGTTCGATTTCTCCATTCATGAGCAGAGAAGCATGTTTATGTTCTGTTAAACCTCTGGCATTGCCTCTATATTCAAGGCAGACTGCATGATTACACCAATCAATCTGCCATCTCCAATATTCCTTCCTTTAGTCACACTCACATCCAGAATGCATAAATGTTCATAATTATTTTGAAGTTTAGTAAAACAGTATCAAATTGAAAGAGGTTAGCTGGAGCTATTTGTTCAGCAATTGTGATTATGTGAGTTTCCATGGATCCTATGGCTCCCTAAAAAGTTTCCCTCTTCTATCATTGAGGGAATGCGTTCAATGTGTTATCCCATAGTATGAGCGGGAGCATTACCCACACCATTAACAGATATCAGTAGCTTCAGAGAGAGAGGGAGGAGAGATCAGAATCTGGGAACATTAGCCTGGAATGTTCCAACAATGGATCAGGATTTGAGAACATTCGACTGGAATGTTCCTGCAATGGGCAGGAGTTTATCCTCGGATCTTTTCTGGCTTTCCCAGCCTTGGATATCATTAGCGTGACGGATTGAAGATGTACTGATAGTTAGTCAAGCTGGTTACTATCCTATCATTGCTATAGTTGGTGTTCCTGGTAAGTCACTCTATCTGCCTAGTGAATCCGTCTGAACTGAATTGATGTAAATTTTGGAAAGGTGCAAGTCAATGATTTCAGTTCTAATCAAAGATTTCATTCCTTACAAATGATAACTAAGAAATGATTATATACAAATTACGCACCAAAATGCGAGAATGAAACAAACTGTTCTCCTTGATTCATTTTCTCTTGCACAAATTTACAATTCCATATCCTCCCCACTCACAAATCATTTCCAGTACGACAATCATGACATCCTAATCTCCTCCTCAGCCTCAGTACAACTCCTGAATAAACCATCGTTTGAGCTTTTGCTAATCTACACATAAAATTGTTTCAAGTCCCTTCTTACCACGTGTCTATTACGAAATAATTGCAATTGTTACGCTGTTCTTGGCACAGAATTAGAAAGATGGGAAGACTGTGTATGGCAGTTACGTCATTGGCTCATAATCTAGAGCCATAAAATAATAATCTGTTGATATCAGCTTGGCTCTTGCCCAGTAGAGAAGGCCATTCTTCCCTGGTCAGGTCTCTGTGTGACTGCAAACCCACAGTCCTGTGTTTTACTCTTTACTACCCTGTGGAACAGCTGAACCAGCCATTCAGTTTAAGTGAGGGAAAGGAATTATTGTGATCAATTCTGAAAGAGTTGTTGATGCAGTATTTGGGGCACTGTGGACAGATTTTATCTCCTTTATAAGGAGTGATCTCCTTACCAGAGAGAGAATGAACAGGAGTTCCACCGGATTAATCCCTGGGATGATGGTACCATGAGGAGTGAGTAAAGGTTGATCTGTAGCGCTGTGAGAGAATAAGAGGTGATTGCATTAAATCTTGAGGGGGATGGACAATCACTCCTTATGTTCTAAACAGACACTGAGAAGGTGATAAATTCCATGACTGTTGTTTCACTCAGGATGCATGATTCTGGATAGTTTAAGTGCGTCTGAGGATGGTACACCTACTCACCCCAACCCCAATCCCCACGGCGATTGACAGAGATAGAGAGATCCGGGTTTTGAATAAACTCTCCTCATATTAATACAGTGCAGTTGGTGTGTGATCCTGCACTGAATGCCATATTATCCACCACCCTGACAGCAGTCACAATACCTTCATTCTAAAACAGTTAACTATTCCCACCAGCTTCTGACCTTCATGAAGAACATGAATCCATATTCTCAGAGATGCAAGGTGCCTCCATAAGGTTTAGACCATAAAACTATAAGACATAGGAGCAGAAATTAAGCCAGTGTGCCCATCGAGTCTACTATGGCATTCAATCATCGCTGATAAGTTTCTCAAACCCATTCTTCGACCTTCTCCCCGTAACGCTTGATCCCTTGGATAATCAAAAAAAAAACTACCTCCATATCAAATATACGCAATGACCTGGCCACACAGCCTTCTCCGGCAATAAATTTCAATATTCACCATTCCCTGGTTAAAGAAGTTTCTCCTTATCAATGTTCTAAAAGGTTTTCCTTTTAAGCTAAGGCTGTGTCCTTGGGTCTTGATCTCTCCTACCAATGGAAGCATCTTATGAACATCCACTCTGTTCAGGTCATTCGGTATTCTGTATGTTTCAATTACATTTCCTCTCTTCCTTTTAAACTTTATCAAATATAGACACAAAGACTCAAACATTCCTCATACAATAAACTTTTCACTCCTTTGACTATTCCTGTGAAAATCTTCTGAACACGTTCCAGGGACAGACATCTTTCCTGAGATATAGGGCTTAACTGTGCACGCAACACTCCAAATGTAGTCTGACCAAAGCTATGTACAGCCTGTTCTTTCATTCAATTCCTCTCGTAATAAATGATATTAATAATAAATGCAATTGCCGTCCTAACTGTTGCCTCAACCTGCAAGCTTACCTTAAGAGAACCCTGGACTAGAACTCCCAAGTCCCTTTGCATTTCAGATTTCTGAATTTTCTCCCCATTTAGAAAATAGACCATGCTCTATTCTTCGAGCCAAAGTGCATGACCTCACACTTTCCGACGGTAGAATGCATCTGCCAACCCCTTTACCTGGCCAATTCCTTCTTCAGCCTCTCTGCCTCCTCTATATGACCAATCCATTTGCTTATCTTCGTATCGTCTGCAAACCTAGCCAGACTGCCCACAGTTTGATTATTTAGATTGTTAACGGAACAAATAAAATGTTACGATTCCAACACTGAGTCTTGTGGAATACCTTTTGTCACTGGCTGCCATCATGAGACGGACCATTTTATCCCCAATCTCTGCTTTCTGTCAGACAGAAAAGCTTCTATTCATGCCTCTACCTTGCTTCTAACGCCACGGACCTTATCATACTAAGTCATCTCCTGTGTGACACCTTGTCAAAGGCTTTCTTGGTGTCCAGGTGGATAACATCCATTGGCTGCACTTGATCGAGCCTGCTCATTTCTTCTTCAAAGATTTCCATCAAATTTGTCAGGCATGAATTTCCCTTGATGGAACCATGCTGACTTTGCCCTATTTTACCAAAAACTTCCAAGTATTCAGAAATCTCATCCTTCACAATGGAATCCAGGATCCTATCCACGACCGAGGTTAAGCTATTCATTGTGGATTTTTTTTTGTCTTTTCTTACATACTCCCTGGGTAAAAACGGATGTCATGTTAATGGGTTTCTAATGCTCTCGGATCATTCATTTCTCCAGCAATTCCATAAAAATCACCACCATCACCTCCACTAACTCTTCAGCTATCCCCATTATAACACAAGCATTTAATCCCTCTGTTTCAGGTTATTTAACCAACTTTAGGCCATTCAGCTTTTTCCTAGAATATTCTCCATGGTGGTGGCCACCATACTCAGCTCTAGCCCCTCACTCTCCTGAATGTTGTAGATATTATTCGTGTCTTCCACTATGAAACTGATGCAAAGTAATTACTCAGTTCCTCAGCCATTTTCTTGTTCCCCACTATTATCTCTCAGTATCATTTTCCAGGAATACAATGCCTACTTTTGCCTCTCTTTTGTACTTTATATATCGAAAGAAACTCTTACAGGCTTCCTTTATATTACTGGATAGCTTACCCCCATATTTAATAGTCTCCCTCCTTATTTTATTTTTTTGGCCTCTGTTTTTCTTCGTAAGTTTCCCAACCCTCTGGTTTCCCACTGCTCTTTGACACATTATATCCTTTCTCTTTTGCTTTTATGCTATACCTGACTTCCCTTGTCAGTCATTGTCACCTCATTCTCCATGTCCCATGCCTCTTTTTACTCGGGGTAAATCTCTGCTGTATTCTGAATTACTACAAAAAATTCCTGCCATTGATGCTCCACTGTCTTTCCTGCCGGGCCCTTCTACCAGTCAATTCTACCCAGCTCCTCTCTCATGCCTCTGTAATTGCCTTTATTCAGCTTTAATACCATTACCTCTGATTCTAACTTCTCCATGTGAAATTGGAGAGTAAATTCAATCATATTATGATCACTGCCTCCTATGATTTTCTTCACCTTAAGCTCCCTAACCTAGTCTGCCTGCACAAGCTGCTCCAAAAAGCCATCTCATAGACATTTCAGAAATTCTTTTTCTTGCAAATCACATCAAGGTGAATTCCCAACCCACCTCCGTAATGAAATCCCACATGATCACTGTATCTTTGTCTTTCCTACATATCTTTATACCTCCTGGTGTATCTTGCACCCCAGCTCCTGACTACTGTTTGGAGGCCTGAACAGAACTCCAACTACCTGTTTTTACCTTTTCGATTCCTCAATTCTACTGACACAGATTCTACCCCATTTGACCTTACTTCATTTCTTATTATTGATTTAATTTCATTTCTTACTAATAAGACAACCCCATCCCCTCTGCCCAACTGCCTGTCTTTTTGATAGGATGCATATCCTTGAATATTCAGCTCGCAATCCTGATCCAGCAATGTCTCCGTGATGACGACCTGCCAATTTGAGTATGAGTCACAAGCTTATTTATCATATTCCCTATACTGCATGCATTCCGATATCACAGTTCAACCCGGTATTAACCATCCCTCTTCTCATCGTCATTTGTTTGTCCTGAAAGTTTGAAGTTTGAATATTAACATTTTCCATACTCTCTGCGTCTGTACTGGAGATTTGAATAACTTAGAGTCATAGAGTCATAGAGATGTACAGCATGGAAACAGACCCTTCGGTCCAACCTGCCCATGCCGACCAGATATCCCAACCCAATCTAGTTCCACCTGCCAGCACCCGGCCCTGTCTCTCCAAACCCTTCCTATTCATATACCCATCCAACCGCCTCCTAAATGTTGCAATTGTACCAGCCTCCACCACTTCCTCTGGCAGCTCACTCCATACACTCACCACCTTCTGCGTGAAAAAGTTGCCCCTTAGGTCTCTTTCATACATTTCCCCTCTCAAATTAAACCTATGCCCTCTAGTTCTGGACTCCCTGACCCAATGGAAAAGACTTTGTCTTTTTATCCTATCCATGCCCCTCATAATTTTGTAACCCTCGATAAGATCATCCCTCAGCCTCCGACACTCCAGGGAAAACAGCCCCAGCCTGTTCAGCCTCTCCCTGTAGCTCAAATCCTCCAACTGTGGCAACATCCTTGTAAATCTTTTCTGAAACCGTTCAAGTTTCACAACATCTTTCTGAAGCGAAGGAGACCAGAATTGCACGCAATATTCCAACAGTGGCCTAAACAATGTTGTGTACAGCTACAACCTGACTTCCCAACTCCTGTAATCAATACTCTGAATAATAAAGGAAAGCATACCAAACGCCTTCTTGAGTTCTGCAGTCTTACCCCCTCCTTTAATTCGGGTTTTCTAATTTGCCCTTTACCTGACACCACCCCACCCCCATTTAGCTTAATGTCCAGTCTACAGCCCATAGGTATGCGATTTGCTTGGACTCTGGTCCCAACACGGTTCAGATGAAAACCGTACGATCGGAACAGTGCCCTCCTTCCCCAGTACTGGTGTCAATGTCCCATGATACAAACCCCATTTCTCCCACACCAAACTTTGATCAACGTATTTTCCTGCTGACCCTGTGCTAATTAGCTCATGGTTTAGGCTGTAATCCAGAGATTATTTTCTTTTTGATTCTTTTTTCTAAATTAGCTCCAAGCTCTTCGTATCCCTTAGAAGACACTCTGCCCTAGTTTTATCTCTGTCGTTGGTACCCACACAGACCACGACCAATGGATCTTTACCCTCCCACTCCAAGTTACTCTGCAGCCCAGATGAGATATCCCTTACCCAAACACCAGTAGGTAACACAACTTTCAGGACTCTCAATACCAATCACAGAGAACAGTGTCTATGTCGCTAACAATACTATCCCCAATTACAATAATATTTCTCTTCTCTTCCCCCACTTGAAAGCTTCGCTCAACTCGGTACTGTGGCCAATCAACTCATCCTCCCTGCAATCCCCATTCCCATTCACACAGGGAACAAGACTCTTGAACCTGTTAGACACGGACAGGGGCTGAGGCTCCTGCAACTCTACCTCCTGGATCCGTCTATCTGCCTCACTCATAGCCAAACCCTCCGCTTTCTAACCACTGGCTGAATTTGAGTCAATTGATCTAAGGAGTGTAACTGTCTCCTGAATCACAGCATCCAGGGAACTCTCCCCCTTCCCTGGTGCCTGGCAATGTTTGAAGCTTAAACTCCAGCTCATCGACTCTGACCAGAGTTCTGCTTGCATGCAACATTTACTCCAGACATGGCCACAGTGGGCTCCAACACTCCCATATCATGGAGAGACAAAACATCACCCGACCCTCCATCCTTACTTTATTTAACTACTATTGAATTGCTCCTTTACAATTTTTAGTTGTTTTCGTACATCTGCTTATGCAAGTTGTAACCAATAAATTAACATGATTCAATTTAACACAGATTCAAATTTAACACACTCCCTATTTGCAAATCACATCACATCCTCCCTTTGTCAAACCTGCTCATTATCTTCTGAAAGAATTCTGACAGACCTGTCAGCGGGACCACTCCTTGATAAAGCCATGCTGACTCAGCCCTACTTTACCATGTACCTCCAAGTACTCTGCAATCTCATTGCTAGCAATGCACTCTAAATCTCTAATAACGACCGATGCCATGCTAAACTGCCCTATGATTTCCTCTATTTTGCCTTTCTTCCTTCTGACACAGAGATTTTGCATTATCCATTTTCCAGTTCTCTGAGACTCTGTCTGATGATAGTTATTCCTGAACAGTCACGACCAATGGTTTCAAAATCTCCTCCTCTAATTACTTCAGAACTTTGGTTGTTATCCGTCCAGTCTGTGTCATTTATCCATTTTCAAACATTGTAGCTTCCCCATTACCTCCTCCACAGCGATCACTAACCCCATCCCTCACCCTTGACTCGCTTGCAGTTCTGCAATTTTCCTAGTGTCTACCATTGTGAGGATTGATGGAAAGTACCTATTCAGTTCATTCTCCAATTCTTTGTTCCCCATTTCTCTGCAGCCAGCCTCAATTTCTGGTTCTCCAATGTTCACTCTCCCCATTTATATATCTTAACAAAACGCCTGCAATCTCCTTTTCTAACGCGAGCTAGCTTACTTGTTCACCACTTTATTGCTTCTTAAATTGTCCTCTGCTGCTGTATAAAGGCTTTCCAATCTTAGACAGGCTGAGTGAGAGCATTCCAGTTAACTGACTGTCGAAAATATACTAATGTAACTATACTAATCCTATTGTCCATCATTGGGTAGCGTGGTGACACAACATTGCTGCCTCACAGTGCCAGGGAGTCGGGTTCAATTCCAATCTCTGGACCCTATCTTTCTGGAGATTTTGCAGTCTCTGCATTGGGAGAATTACCTCTTTTCTCTCTCCACTGTATGTTTCTGTGTTTGTTTCAGTTTTCTGTAATCTACAGTATATTTGCTTGTGTTTGATGCAGAATTGCTGCAAATATGACGGGTTTATTGTAAAAGTGGCTCTGGTCCTCAGGCTTCCTGAGTGCTTGGGAATCTTGCCCAGCTACTTATGTGAGTGCATGTCCCTGATTACCTACTCTGTCTCTCTCAATCCCTGAGTCCATCCGTCACTGCATGCAGCCTTTCATCGGGCCACCCCGGGATTCCCCACACCCCATCGCCTGGCACTGGATGCTCCCTACGCAAGGAGCTCACAAAGACACAGGGCACTTTCTGACCCGCTAGGGATGCGGGGTAAAGACCCTATCATTAAAAGGAACAGAATAGCTGAAATCCAATTGAACAACAAAGCAGAGTAAACAGGCTGAATGGCACCCATCAGTTCTGACATTTTCTGGTCTTTTGGACTAACTTCTGTTTATCCTCGTCCATCTACAAATAAATGCTCCATATGTATACCTTGTCACACAGGTTTGATGGAGGTGATAGATATCAAATCCTATGGTCATTGTGACTGATTCATTGGGCTCCACTTTCCTGGTTAATGAGATCACACTTACATTTTTATTGTCAAGTTTATCCATTTTAAAGTAACGGTCTTGCCGGAGTTGTGCTGAAAGGGTACTTGAATGTTGGAGAGACTAGATTATGCCACGTGCCAGTGAGGTTAGGAATAGGAAGATAGTACAGTTAAAAACATGGCCAAAGAGCTGGTTGGGTAGGCAGCCCTTCCAATATGTGGATCATTGGGATTCCCAGGGTCGGTAGGACATACACAAGAAGGACGGGATGCATCTGAGCTGGCAGAAATCTCCGATATGTGGGTCATTGGGATTTCTTGGTCAGTATGAAATACACAAGATGGACGGGATTGACGTGAACTGGCAGCAATCTCCTGGCAGGCAGGTTTGCTATTGTCACTCAGGAGGGTTTAAGCTACTGTGGCACACATATATTTTGTGTGGTGAATTTGTACTTGCAGAGTTACGTTGTACTTTGCTCAAAAACTGTATGCATTCATGTAGAACTCTGAGCTCAAAAACTGCATGAATTTTTGTAAAACTCCGTGATCTCACTTTTTAGATTAGAATCACTCAAAGCATTGGGGCATAGACAGAGGACACAGGGGGCCATCATCTTCAACATATTGTCTAGCTATCACCATTGTTAACAGCCAACCCGAGAATGCAACTTTGTAAAGAAAAGGTTTTGGGATTTACACATGAAAGAAGTGAAACTATCACTGTATTCTAATAGATGAAAGGCTTAACAAACAATCAATTTTTCAATGTATACTTTCAGTGACATCACACTGTAAATTTGTGAGATAAATTCTGTGTAACGATTGAGCCCTCCACTATCATCTGATGAAGGAGCGTCTCTCCGAAAGCTAGTGTGCTTCCAATTTAACCTGTTGGACTATAACCTGGTGTTGTGTGATTTTTTAAACCTTCATATTTAAGATAGCTATGAAGATGGATAAGTCAGGACATTGTGTAAAGCTACTGAATTGGCGGAAGGCAAATTACGTCAGTATCAGGCAGAGCTAGGACGTGTCAATTGGGAGGAGCTGCTATCAGGCATTTCCACATTTTGTATGTGGGAACTGCTTGTTAAATCCTGACAGGATAATCATCTGGTGAACGTCCTCCCGACTGTTCGAATTTCAATTTATTTTGTTTGAACAGATATTTCAAGGCCGCTGCATATCAGACAACAGGAAGAGATAAAGGATGATTCTGCACTGTATCCTTTACAGGACCAGCTTGTCTCTCCAGGCACCTGAAGTCTTTATTGTGAGCTTCAGAATTAATAGAGCACTGAAGGAGGCCATTTAGCCCATTGTACACCGACGAGCTCTCCAACATCACAATTTGAAATCAGAGAGAACAGAGTGTGTGTGTCTGTGTGTGTGTGCGTGAGAGAGAGAAAACTTAACAGAGAAAAAGGAAGTGAAGAGAGATTAAAGGAATGTAGATAAAACGGAGCGACAGAGTGAGTGAGAGCAAGGGGAGTCAGACGAGTGTGAAGTTAGATCAGAAGACAGCATGGGGCCGTACCCTGTGAGCACTATGCTGTCATCCCAGATCATTTATCACGAATAATATCACAGAGCCGGGTTGATGACGGCTGAACAGGATCCATAAGAAGAATGGATTGGTTACAGGGAGATAGTGAATTAATTTAAATATTCTGGGCAAACAGGAACTTGTCGTCCCTCTAGACACGTTGTGAGAGGAAGGGCGAGAGAATCTCAGTGAGGGGGATCACTGACTGGGGGGGGGGGGGAGAATCAGCATCTCAGTTGTGGGTCAAATAATGATTGATAAAGCTTGAACACCTCATCCGTGGTTTTGTAATTCACATTTCAATTTATATAGCTCCACATCGTAAGTGTATTTTAACAAACTTGTCTCTTTGTAGTTTTCATGTTTTGGTATGTACGGAAAACTTGTTTTTTTTTGTCCCTGTATTTTGTGTTGAATAAACACATTTTATTACTGAGGAAGAAAGGACCTGTTCCGATGGGACAGTCTTCATCTGAACCGTGCTGGGACCAGAATCCGAGTGAATCCTAACTAAGGCTGGAGACAGAGCTTTAAACTAATTAGGAGGGTGTGTGCGCGGGGTGGGGGTTCCATTATAGGTTTTAATTAGAAAAGAGGAGGTAAGAGTACAGAGCTCGGGAGAGGTTATTAAAATCTCCAGCATAGACGCAAATAGGACAGAGAGTATGCAAAGTGTAAGCAATCATACTTCAAGCACACTGGACAAAAAAATGACAATGAGAAGAGGAACCGTTAATTCAAGATTGAAGGGGTTCTATCTGAATGCATGCAGCATAAGGAATAGGGTGAAAGAGCTTGTGCCACAGATTGAAATTGGTAGGTATGATGTTATGGGCATCACAGAGAAGTGGCTGCAAGGGTATCAGGATATTCAAGGAAATATATCTTATCAAAAAGATAGGTGGCAGAGGGAGTGGGTTTACATTATTATTAAGAAATGAAACTAAATCAATAGTAAGAAAAAAGTAAGGTCAGATGGTGTAGAATCTACGTGGGTAGAATTGACAAACCAAAAGGAAAGACAACCACAGTTGGAGACTTGCACAGGCCTCCAAAGAGTAGTCAGGAGCTGGGGCACAAGATACACAAGGAGATAGAAAAGATCTGTTGGTAAGGCAAAGTGGGGATTTCAATATGCAAGTGGAATGGGAAACCAGGTTGGTAGTGGGTCACAAGAAAAGGAATTTGATGAATGTCTACCGGATGGCTTTTTGGAGCATCATGTGGTGGAGCCCACTCGGGAACAGATGACACTGGATTTAATGACGCAGGCTAGATAAGGGAGCTTAAGGTGAAGGTCAACTTCAGAAGCAGTGATGAGAACATGGTTGAATTTATTCTGCAATTTGAGAGAGAAGAAAGAATCAGAGTTAACAGTATTTCAGCTGAATAAAGGCAACTGGGGAGGCATAAGGGAGAAGCTGGGTAGAATTGACCGGGACAGGGGGCTAGCAGGAAAGACAGGGGAACAGCAATGGCAGGAGATTCCAAGATTACTTCAGGAGACACTACAGAGATTCATGCTGAGTAATAGAGACATGGTACAGGGAGGATGAGGCAACCAGGGCTGCCAAGGGAAGTCAGGGATTGCATATAAGAAAAAGAGCAAGCATATAATGCGGTGAAGGGCAGAGGAAACAGAAGAATTGGGCCAACAGAAGTCAAGAAAAAATAAATAAGGAGGGAGAAGATTAAATATGGGGCTAACCGAACCAGTAATACAAAGGAAACTGTAAGAGATTATTTAGATATATAAAGTGCAAAAGACAGGTAAAAGTGAATATGGACCACTAGAATATTATGCTGGAGAGACAGTGGTTGGAAACAAAGAAATAGCTGAGGAACTTTGCATCAGTCTTCATGGTGGAAGACACGAGTAATTTCCCAAGAATTGAAGAGAGTGAGAGGGCAGTCCTGAATACGGTGACTATCACCGAGAAGAGCACGTTAGAAAACGGAATGGCCTGAATGTAGATAACTCACCTGGACCAGTTGGACTACACCGCAACCTTGTAAGCGAGATAGCTGAAGATTTAGTGCAAGTGTAAGTGGTAATCTTTCAGGAATGACTAAAACCACGAAAGGACCAAGTTGCTGTATACTTGCGAACATGACAACCCCGTTTAATAAGGGACTTAGGCAGAACATGTAAAACTGCAGACTGATTAGCCTAACCTTGGTTGTGGGTAACATCATGGAATCCATCGTGGTGAATAGGATTTCTGAATACTTGTAGGTCTTTCGTAAAATAGGACAGAGTCAGCATGTTTAATCAAGGGGAGGTCATGCCTGACAAACCGGCTAGAATACTTTGAGGGAGAAATGAGCAGATTAGATCAAGGAGAACCGATAGATGTTATCCATCTGCACCTCAAGAATCCTTTGACAAGGTACCATGCGTGAGGCTATTGAGAAAGATATGGGCCCATGGTGTTAGAGGCAAGGTGCTAGCATGGATAGAGGTTTGGCTGTCTGACAGAAAGCAGAGAGTGGGAATCAAAGAGTTCTTCTCAGGGTGGCAGCCAGTGACACGTGGTGTTCCACAAGACTCAGTGATGGGGCCACAACTTTTCACTTTGTGCATTCATTACCTATACGAAGAAACTGAGGGAATTTTAGCTAAGCTTTCAAACATTGCAAAAACAGATTGAGGGACAGGTAGCATTGAAGAGGAAGTTCGGCTACAGGAGGGTGCTCGAGCGCATTTCCTCAACTTCCCACACCTCCACCCTTGAACTCCACCCTTCCCACTACAACAAGTTAAAACCTCTCTGGTGCTCGCCTTCCACCCCAACAACCTCAGGATACAACGCATAATCCTCCGCCATTTCTGCCACCAACAGTCGGACCCCACCACCAGAGATTTACTTCCTCCCATTCCTACCATCAAACTGCTGAGACCATTCCCTCACAACCTCCCTCGTAAGGTCCACGTGGCCCCACCAAGCCACCTTCCACTCCCGGTACCTTCCCTTGCCATTGCAAGAGATATGAAAGCTGTGCCAACACCTTTCTCCTCACCTTCACCCAAGGCCCAGTGGATCCTTCCACATCAGGCAGAGAACATCCTGTGCATCCAAACACCACATCTAGTCTGCCCATTGCTCCTGGTCTCCACTACATTGGCGAGACAGGACGTCAACTTGCAGAACGATTCAGGGAACATTCACGGACACCCAAACCCAAAAACCCCACTGTCCTGTGGCAGAATACTTCAACTCTCCCTCCTGCTCCGCCAAGTCTTGCAAATTTTTGGCCTCCTCCACTGCCAGATTCTTGCCATCTGACGTCTGAAAGAAGAATGCATCATGTCCTGCCTTGTGACCCTGCAAATACACGTTATTAAGGACAATTTCACCCATTTTCTCATCTCCCCTCCCTCCACCTTATCCCAGATCAAACCTTCCAACTCAGTACCGCCCTCTTGAACTGGCATGCCTGTCCTTCTTCCTTCCCGACTGTCCACTCCAACTTCCACTCTGACTTATCACTATCACCACCCACATTCATCTAGGAGTCGCCTTGAAGTGGCAGATGGAGTACAATGTGGGAAAGCATTTTGCTGGGATGAATAGAGGCATGGACTATTTTCTAAATAGCGAGCAAATTCAGAAATCTGAAGAGAAAAAAGGCTAGGGAGTTCTAGTCCAGGAGACTTGAAAGGTAAAGTTGCAGGTTGTCAGTAGTTAGGAAGGCAAATACAATGATGGCATTTATTTCAAGAAGGCTTAAATATAAAAGCAGGGATGTATTTCTAAGGCTTGACAAGGCTTTGGTCATGCTACATTTGGATTATTGTGCACAGTTTTGGGTCCAATATCTCAGGAAAGATGGACTGATCCTTGAGCGTTTTCAGACGAGCTTCATGAGAATGGTGCCAGGAATGGAAAGCTTAACATATGAAGAATATTTGAGGGCTCTGGGTCTGTATTTGATAGAGTTCAGAAAGATGTTAGGAGGTCTAATTGAAACTTACAGAATACTAAATGACCTGGGACTGAGTGGATTTAGGAAGACATATCGAGTGGTACGAGAGACTAGCACCCGAGAGCACAGAGTAAAGATAAGACCTTTTCAAACAGAGATAAAGAGAACCCTCTTCAGACAGAGAGTGGTGAATCTGTAGAATTCACTGCCCCAGAGGGCTATCGAATCCAGGTCATTGAGTATATTTAAGAGTGAGACAGATAGGTTCTTGACTGAAAAGGGGATCAAGGGTTACAGGTAGTAAGCGGGAGAATGGGGTTGAGAAGCTTAACAGCCATCATTGAATGGCGGAGCAGGCTCAATGGAACTACTGGCCAAATTTCTGCTCCAATTTCTTCTTGTTGTATGGATAATATTGGCTCTCCTCATTCCTCCTTGCGGTTGTATACTGGCATTTGATCTTCAAATGATTTATAAAGAGTAACATTTCAATACTGATGACTGGAAAATCTCATGTTCCCTCCCCCAGTCTCAGAAGCCATGTCCCCAATATCATAATCACACTGCAATTGAAGTCCAGTGAATGGTACTTAATCACAGTTGATTGACATCGATAACATTAACAGCATGACCCTCACCAGCCCTCTCTGATCCTCGAATAACCATCTGAATTGTGTGTCACGTCATATTTTCTGTTAACATATCCATTCCATTTGTCTGTTAACACTCATGTTGTCGTAGGCATATTTTCCTGTCAGATTATGGACTAGAAAAGTTCTCTCCATATTTTACAGACATTCTAATCACTGATCAGTAGTTAAAGAATGTATGTTTCAATTTATAAACGGAGAAACTTGTTTATATGCTGACAATCATTGGACATTACTCCCATATCCAAGGCAGATTGAATGATTACACGCATTCTATCGACCATCTGCAATATTTCTTCCCTCAGCCACCCCCACATATCCCATGCCAAATGTGTAAATTCTAAACGTTCTTTTGAATTTTAATAAAATCAATATTAAATTGAAAGGGGTTAACTAGAGCTATTTGTTTAGTAACTCTGATTAATGTCAATCTCCGTGGATCCTAATTATCCCAGTGGAGAGTTTCCATCGTTGAATGATAAATGGGCTCTTTTCAATGTGTTATCCCATAGTATGTGTAGGAGCATCACTGACAGCAATAACAGGGAGCAGCTCGAGAGAGAGGGGAGGAGAGATCAGAATCTGAGAACCTTAGACTGGAACGTTACAATAATGGTTCATAATCTGAGGACCTTGGATTGGGATGTTCCAACAAGGGATCAGAATCTAAGATCAGTAAACTGCAATGGTACAACGATGCATCAGAATCTGAGATCAATAGACTGGAATGGTTCAACAACGTATCAGAATCTGAGAATATTAGACTGCAATATTATAATAACAGACAGGAGTTTATCCTTGGGTCTTTACTATCTTTCTCAGCCTTGGATATCATTAGCATATCGGATCCAGGATATCCTTTGGATTATTCAAGGTGGTTACTATCCCATCCTCGCTATAGTTGGTGTTCCTGGTAAGTCATTATATTTGGTTACTAAACTGCGTTGAACTGAATTTCTGCCGTGTTATATAAAATTTGGAAAGTGCAAGACAATGTCTTCAGTTCCAAACAAAAATTCTTTTCAATATATATATATATATATATATAACTATCAAACTACTATTTATAAATTACTCACTGATACACGAGAAGGAACCAGACTGTTCACAAACACCATAATCCATTTTGTCCTTCACAGATTTACATCTCCATGTCCTCCCCACCCTCTAATCCTGTCCAATACCACCATCATGATATCCCAGTCTCGTCCTCAGTCTCAGTGCAACATCTGAATAAACCATTTGTGCCTTTGTTCAATCCGGATGCAACAGTTCCACATTCCTTCTAACCACATGTCCGTCACTAAATAATTGCTCTTGAGAACTTGTTCTCTGCACATACGTGAAGACAGTTTATGGTGGTCAAGCCAGTGACTCATAACCTAGAGCCACAGAATAATGGTCTGTTGATATCTCATGAAGGCAATTGGGGAGTTTAAAAGCAACCATTATCATTTGCTATAAATATCAATCTGCTTGTTTCAAGACCTTTAGGGAAGTCAATGTATCATGCTTCCTTCGTCAGGTTACCGTGTGAATTCTGTGATGAACACATGGGTGAAATGGACCTTTGAGAGAATTAAAATCCAGTAATAACTACCTGACAGCACAAGTGTTCTGAAAAATAGATATAATGTAACATTTGGTCGAACAACCCGATTAGCTCATTGTCTCGAAACAAAAACAAATTCAGCAAAACATTTTAAATTGTACCCGAAAATACCCACCTCCAACTAAGTTTGAATTTATTATATTGTCAATCTTAAATGCCAATGATACAATCCCCAATATTTTGGTGGGACAAGATCATGGAAAATTGAACAGTTGAGAGGAGAACTGCCAAGCTATCAGCATACAAAGACTGCCTGAAAAACAGCTCTCCTATAGGTACTTTTAATGATTAGTAACTGGTGAAGCAGAGTCCCCAAGAAGAAAAGAAGACAGGAATGGAGAAGAACCGAAAGCTTCCTGGTTCTGAGATAAGAAATTTTATTTTGTAAAGCTTAATTAGGAGTCTTTTCGGACTAGTATTCTGGAGGGGGAAGGTCAAAGACAGGTTAGAGGAAGAAGTTGTAAATAGTCATTCGTTTATTATTCTCTGTTTTACTTTAAGAAATAAAGTTGTTAATTTTTACTTTAAATAGATTTGGACTCTAGAATTATCACAAATCCCTGCATGGGATAAATCTTTCCTCTGTTGCTGGTTTTAATTAAGCAGGAAGAATTAACCTGCGTCGTAACACTACAAATCCATAGCTATGCATTTTACTCTTTACAGTACTGTGGAACAGCTGAACCAGCCACTCAGTTCAAGATCTACATAGCATGCTGGCCTCAACAGGGCAGCATGCATCCTGTGAGAGAAGAACAAAAGTAAAGATAGCTCCCTTTTTCTGCCCGTTTTCTCTATTGCTACATCTTATGTGATCATCCCCTATTTTAGGTGTATTCAATCTCATTGAAATTCTCCCTGAGAGTGATGCACATCTCCATAGGTATCTCTGATGCTGGCTTTATTAATGCTGACGTACAGATGTAAGGGACTTATAAATTCCATGTCAGTCGTAGTTCATAGAGAAGGAATGGCTTTTTGTGGCACAGGAAAGAAATGGCGGTGTTTAAATGATAGAAAATATGTTTTGTGATCATTCCCGAGAGTGTTGTTGAGACAGTATTTGGGGCACTGTGGATAGACTTTCTCTCACGTTTCACTAGACTAATCTCTGGGATGATGGCACCATGAACAGTGAGTGAAGCTTAGTGAGAGAATAAATGGTGATTGCATTGAACCTTAAGGGGGATGGACAATCACTCATGATGTACTTAACAGACACTGATACGATGATAAGTTCCATGGCTTTTTTTCACTCAGATTACATGATTCTCGATAGTTTAAGAGCCTCAACCCAACCACCCCCACTCCCTATTTCGACTGAGACAGAGGGAAAGACAGGAGAAAGAGAAAGAGAGAGAGAGAGAGTGGGGGGGGGGGGTTCAGGCTTTAAAATAAACTCTCCCAACATTAATACAGTTATTATTCCATAATCTCGACAGCAGCAACAATAATTTCATTATAAAGAGTTGACTCTTTCCAGCAGTGTGGAGAGAAAGGAAGTCTTTTTATGCTACAGGAAATAAACAGAGATGTCTAAGAGGAAAAAGAGTTATTGTGATCATTGCTGTGAGCGTTGTTGAGGCAGTATTTGTGATATTGTGGACAGACTTTCTCTCCTTTATAAGGAATGATCGCCTTGCCACACAGAGACTGCAACGGAGTTTCACCAGACTCATCCCTGGGATTATGGTGTCATGAGGAGAGAGTAAAGATTAATCTCTGACGTTTTGAGAGAATGAGAGTTGATTTCATTGAACCTTGAGGGGGAGGGACAGTCACTCACGATGTTCTAAATAGACACTGATACGGTGAAAAATTCCATGGCTTCTTTTCTACTCAGGTTACATGACTGACGGTAATTTAAGAGCCTCTGAAAATATTCCCTTCACTCAATACCCAATCCCCATTTCACATGAGAGAGACAGAGGGCCAGTGTTTGAATAAACTCTCCCCACATTAATACAGTGCATTTGGTGTAAGGTCCTGCACTGAAAGTCTCGTTATCCGCAATCCCTACAGCAGACACAATACTTTCATGCTAAAACAGTTAACTATTCCCACCAGATTCTGATCTCCATGGAGAACATGGGTGTGTATTCTCGGAGTTGGAAATGCCTCCTTGAGATTTGTCACAAATCGTTTGGCTTCCCTCCTCACTGCCAGCAAAGCTTGTTAAAGTAGCACACGTTCTACAAACAATGGAACTATGATTAACGCCATAGAGCCCTCTAACAGTGCAGTCTCAGTTTCATCGGTTTGTCATGTTGGAATATTAATGACCCCCTCTTGTCTCTGTATAACTGTCTCATGGGGATGAATAGCCTCCTCCTGGTCTCATTGAGCAGGTGTAAGACTCTTATTGGGCTCTGCCTGTTCCTGTTTAACAGCTCGATGCACTGAACAGACCACTCTTCTTCCTGTGTAACAGGCTGGCGTATTAAATGTGCTGTCACTCTTCCTGTTCCTGAATGCTAGCTCATACTAGCGTGCAACCAGTTTGAGATGCTGAATGAGCTCCTCTTTTAACTGTGGAAATGTGCAGTGTCTGGCCGTGCTGTTACATAAATGTTACCGACACTTTAACAGCACAAACCGGAATGCTGTCCGGGTCTTGCTGCACATGGACACAGAATGGTTCAGGAGCTGATGGGGGACAAAATGTTCTGAACATTCTGTGATCTTCAGTCATCATACCTACTTCAGACCTTATGATAGGAAAAGACATTGAAGGAGCAGCTGAAGATGTTTGTGCTGTGGAGGCTTACCTGAGGATCTCCTGCAGAGATGTCTTGGGACTGGGAACACTGTTGGCGACTGACCACAAACCTCTCTATTTGTGTTCTGAAAGACCCCATCCAGTGGGATGGTTACACCTGATTCTCATTCAGCTCTAATAAGTAGGTGGTCCCGATGCCATCCTCAGTCAAATACTACCTTGGTATCAAACGCATTCACTCTTTTCTGAGCCCTTGTGTTCGCCTCTTTTTCATATCAATAGATGACAATATATGTGTAGCGTTTGTTTTCCTTTCACAGAAGGTAACCACTGTCAGGAATTATCTGGGCTGAAGAGCTAGGGGAGATACATCACTGAAAGCATTTAAGGAGGAGGTAGGTGGATTTTTGACCTGTCAGAGAGCTAAGGGTGAATAATTGGGCATTAAAGAGGAGTTACTGTCAACAGTAGATCAGTCATGATGCTATGCAATGTCTTGATCATCCGAATTATCTGATCCTGTTCCTTTTGTCTTTATATTCAGTAATTGCAAAGTTAATGGTTGTAATTTTCTTGAACGTTCTTTTATTCAACGTTGCAATCTGAGAGGGTAAAGTATTTTGTGAGTCATGTCTGGTTGAGGTATGGGGACTGTATTCACAGTGAATCTGGGTTTATAATATGACCAATAAATGAACCACAAGTTTCAGAGAGGAAACACTCTGTAAAGAAACCAGAGGCGTCTTTTGAACCAAATAACATTTTCCAACCTACACCAAACATGTGTGACAGTCTTGTGGGACTGAATGAGATCCTGTGTTACTGTTGACCAGGTATCTGGGACAAGTGGCCTCCATCTTCTCCTTACAGGAGCTGTGAGGGATTGAATAAAACATAGCAACACAGGACTGAGCAGCAGGAGTGGGCTATTAGATACTTTGTCACTGCTCCATGTGGTTTTGGTCTCAGCACCCTGTCTGTTTCTGTCTGTATACCATTTTACTACATAACAAAAACTACTTTGAATAAATGCAAACATCCAGGCACGACAATCCTCTGGGGAAGGGAATTTCCACTTGAACAGCCTTTGAGAATTTCTCATTTGTGTTCCAACAAATGTTGGAGGGTCACTATGTCCATTTCCAGTCCCACTCCTCCACTGTTTACACCAAACTTAAATGTAATCAGTTTAGTGATGTGGCCAATGATATAGGTCTCTGAGTAAGTCATTTTCGAGAAAAATGTGAGACACAGAAAGTTGAACTCATAACAAATGTTGACATGACAGAGTGCCCCAAATGTTATTCTGCATTTCAAGTTATTCTGCTCACACAAGCTACTGGTAGCATGATTTCTTTCTGGAACAGTTGGATTTGGCTGAATTCCCTTCATTTCAGGCAGTGGAGAGATTCCAGTGAATCCTGACCAGGAATCCGTCGCAAGTAATAAAGATGACTCAGAGATTTTTTGGTCTCATACTTTGCTATCGGGTGGAAAAAAAGTAAAAGAGAGGGATCAGTCGGCTGCTGCTGCTCAGACAGGGAACATGTTTCTCCCTCTGTGTTGGAACATACAATTTTGTCAACTGAACACCAAACTGGGCCATGTGCGATCTCCTGGAACATTCTCTGGAAAACCTGATGATGGATTATATTCAGGGGCATCATTGCTCTTGTTGTACACAATTCCATTCAATCTCAAAAAAATGTCCCCACTTTATAATTTGCTGACATGCTTACATGTATCTGTATAATTTGTAAATATTGGTAGGTGTCTTCATAGTCTGTGTGTTACTTTTAATGCATCTTTTTCTTAAAGTTTATTCTCTAGCTTTAGTCTCCCTGACAGGAGATAATATGCATCCAGCTGATACACTTTTCAGAAATTCATGGATGGTTCAATACTATTTCTCAGCTAAGATCAAAACGGATAATCCCCCATAACAAAAGGCCGGCATTCCAGGAATGAGTAAAGGGAAACCTCTTTGAAAATCTTCGAAAATAATTATATATTTTTATTTTAGTGTTAGGGGATCAATCCTGCACACAGTACATCAGGTGTGGTCTCAGCAATGCCCTGTACAGATGCAGTAAAACATTCCTGCAATTACACCTGATACCTTTTGCCAAAAACAGCATCATTCCACTTACCTTCCAAATCACTTGCTGCATCTGACTTCATATGATTCATGTCACAAGAACATGGAAACCTCCTGTATCACAGAGTTCGGCAATCTCTCTCCATTTAAATTGTTTACCATTGTTTCAACCTTCATGCCAAATAGACAACTTACCGTGTGTTCCTTCTGCTGAAGGTTTGCTCACTAACCTTCCCTGTCTGTATCACATTGCAGACTCACTACCTCCATTTGACGACACATCGAATGACTATCTTTGTGTACGAGCTAATTGAGCTCCAAGTCATTCCCTTCCCTTCCTCCAGATCTTTGATACAGATTGTTGATCAATTATGACCCCACAGTGATCTCTGAGGCACTCCATCAGTTACAGCTTTGCAGCCTGAAAATAAACATTTATCTCTACTTTCTATTTCCTGTAAGCGACAGCTTCCCTATTCCTGTGTAGCAACTGAGGTGGGTTGAATGGTCTCCTCCTGGACTGTGTAGTGTACTGAATGAGCTGAATTAATTCTATAATCCTGTGTAATTCCTTAGAGGGGCGGAATGGTCTCCTCCTGTGTCATTGTAACGATCCTGTCTGACAGAATGGAGTGGTCCCCAACCCTGTAACAGCATCGAGGGTGGATTGAGGGAACAACACATGGGGTAGGGGCAGCAGTATCTCTGTATAAGAGCATCGATAAGTGGATTGAGGTAACAACACATGGGATAGGGGCAGAAGTTTGCCCATTCGGCTTCTCCATTCAGAATGTCCATGGCTGATGCGAGTGTGTCTGATCATCCATTTCCTGTGTGTTCCCAATAAACACTGACCCTTCTGTCCAGTAAAGATCAGTCGAGCTCAGCCTTGAATATCTTTAATAACCGAGTCTTCACTGCTCCCTGGGGATGAGGACAACACAGGTAGCACAACACTAAAGTGAAAGGGACGTCCTTATTTCATTGTGGGATTGTTATTTTCAAACTGTGTTAACTGAACATCAAATCACCACCTCTTTTCAGACATAAGGACAGAATAATTAGGAATATTTAGGGACATAATCCATTCCGGAATCCAAACCTATCCCACATTCCCACTGCCACTTTCCAATCAAATATGTATCGCACCCAGCCTCTGCTGCTGTCTCAGGAAGAGAATGCCTGATAGCATAATACCGCAGGAGCATTAAGGAAAAGAGCAGATTGAGGCCATTCAGCTTATTGATTCGGAACGTCCGTTCAATAATTTCTTATATGTTCCTCAATCTCATTCTTCTGCCTTCTACTTAGAATCCTTGATCCCCTTATAAATCAATTGTGTCTTAATGACACTAGGGTCTGTGCCTCTGTGTATCTGTATGTGAGTAAGTATTTGTGTGTGTGTGTGTGTGTGTGTGTGTGTGTGTGTGTGTGCGTGTCCACGTGCTTATTATCTGTGTGTTTGCGGGTCTACATCAGTCTGTCTGTGTTTCAGCCAGTGTTTCCATCTGTATTTATGTCCATTTGTATGTGACTGCATATGTATTTGTGTGTTTAAAAGTGTATGTATACTATCTCCTGGTAAGTATTGTGTATGTTCACCTATGTATTTCTGTGTCTGCTTCTCTGTGCAGGGAGGTATCTGTGTGTGTTTTTTTTTGGAAGTATAAGGACTGTTGTTGGAACTGCCAGTGGGATTAGTTTGAGAACCGTCTTTCACTGAACATTGATCCTTACCTGGTCAGTAGGACGTGGATGTTTCAGATTCTCCACACGAGGCGTCTCCAGCTCTTCAAGAGTTCTCCCCACATGGAGGGGGGAGGGGAGTGAGGTAACAGATATTGGGCACTCACTAAACGGCTTGGCCCTTTCTATCCTATTCAGGCTGTTTCTGCTCGAATGGGAGAAAGGGATGGAGGGAGAATGGGAATGGGTGACCCGGCTGTATGTGCTGGTGTAGGTGGGGGGAATTGTGAGGTGTCTGGAATGAGTCAGTCGACAGTTTTGAATCCATATAGTATGATTAGTTGCTGAATTCAAGAGTGAGAGTGGGAGTGCCTGAGCCTTATTTGGAGACAGAGCATGAACCTTGTTCGGTGTTAGGTGCTATAACAGATATACAGTGTGTGTGAGGGAGCAGAGAGTATATGGTAACTCTTATCCTAACAGAGCGAGGAAGATATTGTTGCTTGTCCAGTATTATGGGACATTTCTTCAGATCATCTCAGCATCGAGGTGAGCATCCCTGAATGTCTTGTCCAAGTCGGTCACTAATAATGACACAGACCTGTCCCTCAGCTTCCAGAGAATCAGATTAGGTAGAGTTTACAGATAGCAAGGAGAAGCAAGTATTGATGTGTTATATATTGAAACCAAAATGGTAGCAGAAAATCTGAGCATCATATGCTCTGGAAATTAGATAGGCAAGTATTGTGGATACCACAGTCTTATTGAATGGTCTCAAGTTGTATCTAAACTGCGTTAACTGTGACAGCTGAAACAGTGAAAAATAAGTTCCGTAAGTGTATATGAGGTGGGTTGAAGACTATGTTGTGAAGCAAAGTAGAGAGCAGGTTATTTTGAATTTGATGTTGTATGGTCAGAATGATGAATTATTAACCTTGGTCTGAAGCAGCTTTTAAGGGATAATGGCATTTATAAGATGCATTTTACAAGGTGTCTGTATACAATATAGAATGCTTGAATATTCTAGTCAAACATCATGGAAGACTGGAGGCTAGAGTGTCAAGATATCTTCAGTGAATTTGCAAAGTACAATATAACATTCAGTGGGTGACAAGCAATGGTTGTTAGAGCCATAGAGTCCGACAGCACGGAGACAGGCTCATCAGCCCAAACTGGTCCATTCCAACCAAAGTATCCATCCACGCTAACCCCATTTCCCTGCCATTGCCCCGTATCCTTCTAATCCTTTCCTATCCATGTATTTGTTCAAATGCCTTTTAAATTTTGTTAACGTATCCACCTCAACCACTTCTCATTCCATATGCGTAACAGCCCCTGTGTTAAAAAGTTGTTCCTCATGTTCCCTTTTATTCTGCCCCCTCTGACCTTACACTGATGCTCTCTAGTCTGTGATTACCCAACTCTGGGAAAAAGGACTGGGAGCATTTACTCTATCCATGCCTGACATGATTTTATAAACCTCAGTATGATCCTCCCTCAGTCTCATGCACACAAAAGTAACAAGTCCTAGCTTGTCCCACCTCTGTCTATAACTCAGACCATTGAGACCTTGGCCACATCCTTGTAATTTTTTTCTGCACTCTTTCCGGTTTAATAACGTCCTTCTAACAGCAAAGTGAACAAAACTGACCATAACACTGCCAATATGGCCTCACCAGCATCCTGTATAACTGCAACATAGCTCCCTAATTTCGATCCTCAGTGACATAAACCGATTAAGGCCAGTGTGCCAAAAGCTTTCTTCACTGTCTATCTCTGAATCAACTTCCAGAGAACCGTGCACCTGAATTCCAGGGTCCTTCTGTTCCACTACACTCCTTAGGACCCAACCAATCACCACGAAACTCCAACCTTGATTTGACTTTCTAAAATGCAAGACCTTATACTGATCAATATTAAAATCCATTTACCATTTCTCAGCCACTTCTCCAGCTGATCAAGATACTGCTGTAATTTCTGAAATTTCTGATAACCTTCCTCACTCTCCATGATGCCGCCTGTTTTAGTGCCGTCTTCAAACTTATAAATCATGCCTGTAGATTCTCATGTAATTCATTGATATATGTAATATGTAGTGGTCCTAGCATCAACCCCTAAGGCATTCCACTATTCACTTGCCTCCAGTCTGACCAGCATGTTTCCATTATTAATCTCTGCTTCCTACCATCAAGGCAATGTTGCACCTAATTTGCCAGCTCCCCCTCAATTCCATACGATCTAACCTTCCAGAGTGGCATACCATTTGGAACCTTATTGAAGGCCTTACTAGAATCCATCTAGATCCATCTAGAATCCATCCGCCCGGACCTCCTCAATGTTGCTGATCACTTTATCAAAGAACTCCAACAAAATTGTCAGTCATGATCTCCCTCGCACAAACTCCCATGCTGAATTTGATGAAGGGCTTTTGCCCGAAACATCGATTTTCCTGCTGCTCGGATGCTGCCTGACCTGCTCTGATTTTCCGCATCACACCCTGTCTTTCCGAGTGCATGGATATCCAATCTCTCCGAATCTTCGAAAATAACCTACCCACTAGCTTTTAGGATTACTGGTCTTTAGTCCACAAATTTATCTTTGCAGCATTTCTTGAATACGGGCTCAGCATTCCCTATGCTCCAGTCGTCCAGGACCTCAATCGTTGGCCAGTGATGATAGAAAAGAGCCAAGCAGTGCTCCCGCAATTTCTTCTCTAACCTCCCATCCTCCTGCGGTGTTCCTGAATATAACTGGTCAGGACCAGGAGGATTTAGAAAGACTGCAAAGTCTGAAACGTACGTCTATTTATTTCAGGTACAAACACCAAAGTGTGAGGAAGTGACTCAATGATGGTTAACATAACAAATTAGAAAATATGTTAATCATAGGAAGTGACTTCAGAAGAATTCCAGCTGTTGTGGAAACCTGAGAATTCTCAGAAGTTAACGATCCAAAAAAGGAAGGCCATGAAACTGAAAAGGAAATCAAAAAGAGAACATACCTGCTAACAAACAGGAACACAAAGACTGCATCAATCTGCGATCTACATTTCAAAGGAAACAAAATAAAAACAAGGTCAAATGTGGAAATTTGTAATCGGGAGAGGAGAGGTCATTGTGGAGAACAGGGAAATGGGCAAGAAAACAACCATCTGTCTTCATGGAGGAAGATCCAGAAAATCAGCCAGTAATACCAGGTGATCATATCGGACTCCTGGAGCTAAAGACATAACGTCATTTTATATCAGTAACAAGGTAGTACTTGAACATGGAGCTGGATTGAACATTGCTCAGTCTGACGAAACAGATGTACTTCCTATCAAAATGTCGGAAATAAATCACCAATAGTAGTACTAATTGCACTGTTGATGACTGTGTTTTATTTTCCTGTACATTCTGCAGAGACCGGAAACTATTGTGGATAAACGTGAACCAAGCACGATCGATGAATGGAAGGGATCCAAGCAGTCACAAAGGGTAACATACATAGTGTGGAGAACTGCAGACCAGTTAACTTGACATTTGTAGGGAAACTGTTAGAATCTATTACACAGGATGACATTTTTGCTATTTCAGAAATTAAAAGCAACAATGAAGAGAATCAGCATGCATTTCTGATAGAGAAATCATACTTGATAAACTTCGGAATTGTTCAAAGTTGTTTCGTACAGTATAGATAATGGGGAATCAGTAGAAGTGGCACACATTGGATTTTCGGAAGGGTTTCTAAAAGATCTTAGTGAATTCGTAAATGCAATGAATGTGAAGGGTATTTGGAGGAATATATGTAAGTGGGAAGTTAAAGTTTGGTTCGCCTCCATTTAAGAGAGTCAGAACATTGATGTAAAGACATGTTGAACAGTTTCACAGCGTGTTGATAGGACTGTACCTGGAGTATTGTGTACAGTTTTGGTGACCGAATCTCAGAAAGAATCTACTGACCACAGAGGATGTGCAATGGACATTCTCCAGATTAATCCCTCAGATGGTGAGATTGCCTGATGAGGAAACTCGGCCTGTGTTCTCCAGAGTTTCAACGAATGAGAGGTGGGTCACAGTGAAATTTAGAAAATTCACAAAATATAGGACAAGTTGGCAATTAGCAGAACGCTTCCCTCGCTGTCTATTCCACATTCAAGACAGACAATTGCAGGATCTGGGACAGGCCAGTTAAGACTGCAATAAGGTGGACATTCCTCACTTGGAGCGGACTGACTAACTCAGGGGCATGGAAACCTACTGACAGGCAAGGTAAGTGAAAATCTCCAGATATTCTCAAAGTGTGTCCAGCGGAACAGAATATTCAGGGAACAGGTAGGATTCATTAGTGACTTGCCAAGTCGCAACCAAATCAACTTTAGTGGTAGGAGACAGATGGTGGTGGTAGAAGGCTGTTTGTGTGATTGGAGGCGAGTGTCCAATGGTGTACCACGGGGATCAGTGCTGTGCCTCTTAATATATTTCTGATTCGGAAGTGTTGGTGTTGTACTGGGGTGGTCAAAGCCAAAAATTGCATGACACCAGGTTATAGTCCAAAAGATTTTGCGGCAGCACTAGCTTTCGAAGTGTTTCATCCAAGCGCACAATCACCTGATGAAGAAGCAGAGCTTCGAAAGTTCGTGCCTCCAAATAAACTTGTTGGACTATAAGCTGGTGTTTCCTGATTTTAAACCTTATCATAAAGGATGCAGCTGTGAATATGGACGAGGGGTGGGGGGTGACATGAGTAAGTTTGTGTTTGATACAAAGATTGGCTGGGTGGTTGGCAGTGAGGAGGAAGGCTTTATGTTACAGGAAGATACAGATGGAATGGTCAGATGGTCACATCAATGGCAGATGGAATGTAACCCTGATAAATATGAGGTGATGCACTTTGGAAGAAGGAACCAGGCAGGGGAGGAGTAAATGAATGACAGAACAAGAGGAAGCTCAGTGAGTGCTTCTCCACATATTCCTGAATGTGGCTGGACAGGGTAACACACAATTTGAGAAAGCATACGGGAGCGTAAACGCAGCCTTCACACATCAAAACATAGATTATAAGAGCTATGCGGAACTTTCGTTAGCCATGATGGAATACTGTGTGTAGTTCTGGGAGCTACATTACAGGAAGGATGTGAGTGCACTGGAGAGGGTGTAGAGGAGATTCACCAGGATGTTCCCTTGGATGGAGCATATCAGCTTTGGAGAGAGGCAGGATAAGCTCGGGTTGTTTAGTTTGGAGCAGAGAAGACTAAGGGGGACATGAATCAGGAGGATAAGATTGCGAGGGACATGGACGGGGTGGACAGACAGCAGTTGGCCCTTTTAGTCAAAGGGACACACTTTTGAAGTGAAGGGTTTGAGACTTAGTGAGAATTTGAGGACTGTTTTTCACCCAAAGTATGTTGGGGTCTGGGATGCACTTCGTGAGAGGGGAATTGTTACGGTAACCTCAGAACCATGAAAAAATACATGGTTGTGCACTTGAAATGTCATAAGATTCACAGCGACGAGTTTTGTGTTGGAAAGTGGGGCTAATGTAGACCGTGCTGTATTTCTGACAGTGCAGAGTCTGTGCTTCTGTGATTGTCTGGCTGTGAAAGGTCAATCATTCAGTAGCTTAAGATAGGAATTGATGGATTTCTGAAGAATATCTTATCAAAGTGTATATGAGTGAACTTGTAATATCTTCTGAAAATACGTCAATGACAAAATTAAGAGAAAAAAGTGCAGCTTCCTTACATTCTGTACCAGATAATTGAGGACAGGGAAATAGCGGATTAATGGGGCAAATACTTCAGTTATGCCTTCACAATAAAAAAGCAAAAATAAAATTTCCTCGCAATTCTAGGGAACTTTAGTCTGCTGAGAAAAAGGGAATAGAAGGAAATTAGCAACTAAAGCGTTTTAGAGAAAATATTGGACTGAAATTAATGGGCATAGATAAAGGCAACAGAGGTTTATGAAATAGGAATCAGATTTGAGAAAGTGGCTGTTAGCAAACTTATGGAGAAGGTATCAACGCAATACGATTGGAATCTCAGAAAGATTTTTGATAAAGCCCCAAGCCTTTTGTGCAAATTCGAATCCTGTGGGACTGGGGCTAATATATGGTCATGGTTTTAGAATGGGAGAGCTGGCAGGAAACAGTGAGTTGGAATAAAACCATGTTTTTTGAATGGAAGGCTTGGAGGATATAACAAGGATCGGGATTTGGCATCCAGCTATTCCCAATACACATCATATCTTTGGTTGAGGGGCTCAATTGCAATGGTCCCAAGTCTGCTGACAACACTAAACGATGTCAGCTTGTGAGTGGATGAGGAGGATGTTAAAAAAAAGGCTCCGAGGTGATTGAGACACGTGGAGTGACTGGCCAAATATCTGGCAGATGGAGGGAAATGGCAGAGATGAGAGTTTGTGTACTTTGATGGGATCAATTGAATGGCAGCTTATAATTGGAAAAGGGATTGGTTGAAAAATGTTGATCTATAAATGAACTTAAGCTGCATTTTTCTGTATTTCTGCACAGCCTTCTGAGTCCATGTAGGGCAGTGAGTTCTGAACAGGGAAGTCAATGCTGGGAATGGCATTGGCACGCTGTATACAGTCTACATAGACACACCAAGTGGGGACCTGTAACATTGAAAAGAATCTGCATCTCCCTGTACACTAGTCACTGAAAGCAATATTGCATAAGCAGAAAGCAGTTAGGAAGATAAATGTTTTATTCACTTTCATTTCAGGGGTATTTAGAATACAGGAGTAATGGTCATTCACTGCAATTGTCCAGGGTCTTGGTGTAACTCCATCTCGAACATTGTGCAGTGTTGTGTGCAGTTTTGGTGTCCTTACCTAATAAAGGGCAAACCTAACATTAAGGGAGTGCAGTGAAGGATGACCAGACTAATCACTGGGATGACAGGTTAGTTGTTGGAGCAGAGTTTGGGGTGACTGGGCCTGTATTCCATGGGCTTTAGGAAAATGTGTGGAGATCTCAGTGAGATATATAAAACTCTGTCAGTGTGTGACAGATTTGAAGCAGGGATGATAATTCACTTGATAAAAAAAACAGTTCACGAACCGCATTGCAGTCAAATCGTACTTAATAAACAAGCGTTATCAGAGAACTCCCTATATATTGATGGGCCGAAGGCACTATATTTCATAATGTTTAAACATATTTTGGGATATGAATATTGTGTGGGGAAAACTGCATTAAGGAGATGTTCGGCCATGAAATAGCATGGGGGAAGCTTAATGTGCTGAATGACCTCCTCCTCTCCCGATGTTTCTGTGCAGTCTGTGGGAAAGCTCTCAGATGTTAGGAAGGATGTCTATGCAGGGTCAGCAGGACTGTGTTTCCCATTCCCTTTTCTGATAGCGAGGTTGATGCCAGATGTTCTGTCCGGTTTTATCCTTTAAGACATCAGAGTAGTTTGATAAAATTGAGTGTCTCACTTGGCCGATTCAGAGACACTCTGTGCGTCTGGGGTCACTTTTAGGCCAGACCAAGAAAGCACGGAGATTCACTTCCTGAAAGTATATTGGTGAAGGAGATCGATGTTTACAATCAACATTGGACACAAGATCATTATCACTGACACCAGATTTTAGGTCTCGATATTTTATTAATTATTTTCAACTTCCTCCAGCTGCCAGAGTATTGGCCTAGTCTGGATTCGTAATCCAATGCTATTTCTACTACAGTACCATCTCCACATGGGAATCCATCGGAAACCACATTGACCTGATTATTTCGGTGCTGTTTGACAGCTCCATCAAAAATTATTCCCACCAATTTGACTATCGTGATGGGACTGAGGGGGTGGTAATTGGTCAGATTGTAATTATTCTCCACTCAGGGACTGGACATAGTTGAGTAATGTTCCCCTTTTATCTTAGCCTGCTGGACAAACTTTCCTCATTCCTGAAGAAGGGCTCAGGCCCGAAACGTCGATTCTCCTGCTCCTTGGATGCTGTCTGACCTGCTGAGCTTTTCCAGCAACACATTTTCAGCTCTAATTTTCCTCATTGCCAGGGAGATGTCAGTGTTGGAGCTGGAATGAAACAGCTTCCCCAGGGACACGGCTTGTTGTGCAGCACAAGTCTTCAGTCCTACTGCAGGAATGGTGTCAGCGCCCATTGCCTTTGTCGTATCTGCTGTGTTCAGCTGTTTCCTCATGACAGTACAGCAAATCGAATTGCTTGAAGACTGGCATCTGTGATTCTGTGGGAAGCATGATGAGTTTGAGGTGGATCATCCACTCATCACGTCTGGCTGAGGATAGTGCAGACACCACATCCTTGACTTTTTTCACTGACGTACAGAGCTGTTCCGATATTTAGGATGAGGATATTTGTGGAGTCCTCACCTCCAGTAAATTGTTTAATAGTCCATCGACATTTAAGTTTGGATTTGGCAGGACAACAGAGCTTAAATCTAATCTGTTAGTCTTGGGATCATTTCCCCTCTCCGTCAGACATTAGTTCTGCTGGTCGGAATGTAACCAGTTAATTGCAGTAGCTTTAATGGGTTGTCAACAGGTTTAGGTCCACGTGATTCTGACCCTGGCATGTTCACCCACACTCATCACTGAACCATGGACTGGCTGGATGGTAATGGTAGACTGATGAATTATCGTCGGGAAAATGTTACAGATTGTCGTTGAATACAATTCTGTTTCTGCTGCTGCTGTGATCTACAGCACCAAATGATAACCCAGAGTGAGTTACAATATCTACAATTCAATTCTACTGCCTGTCCCCCAGTTCACACCGAGACCCATTCACCCATCAGCCCTGTATTCTGTACCTAACCTGGTTTCTGATGCAGTAACACTTGCATTTTCATAATCTTATTCTGCTGAGGGCCTCACCCTGATGTCACGCCTCTAATTTGTTACTTTAACTCAATCCATTTAAAGTAATGATCTATATCGTTTCTCTTCCACAATGTCAACTTCTGTATTTGAAGTGAATGTGTTTCCCTCTGTTTTTCCCCCTGACCATGATTAAGAGCTCTGTAGTGTCAGTGATGCCAGACTTTTGTAGTTTCAGAATCAAGGAACTTGTGCACCATGCGTTATTGTTCAGTTCCCAGTGTACAGCACTCCTAGTTGGACAGGATGTTTGAGCATCTTTGTCATCCTTCTTTGGAAATTGTCCAAAAACAGAAATTGCTGAAGATGTTGCAGCATCTTCTGCAATGAATGCAGTGTTTAACTTTTAGGTCCAGTGACCCTCTACAAAGCTCCCAGTTTCTAAAGCAAGTTTGGTATTTTTATTAACAGTATCCATAGTTAGTTGTTTGTGAAAGTTTGTTCTGTGTCTATTCATGTCTGGAGAAACTCCAAAGATCTGTCAGCATCTGCAGAGACAGAGAAACAGCGTTTGCATTTTGTGACACTTCCTCACAACTGAAAAGCATTGGAAACTTGGCTGTTAAATACCTTGCCGAGGTGGGAGATAGGTCACAGGGGAAAGAGGGCGTGGCAAAGATATAACGGCTTTTAGCAGTGGTGAACGAGAAGATGATATAGAACGGGTTTAAATAAAGATGTGGATGGGAAAAAGGGGTTCTCTCTATTGAGTGCAAGATAAAGAAGACACAATCACACAAGGTCATAGGGAGGCCAGGAGGGAGAATGTTGACTATATGGCATATAAAGATCTGGCCATAAATACGTTTTCACTGTCGAGATCATCACCTCCTTTAGACAAAGGATATCAGGTGCTTGACTTTTTATTGACACTAGTAAGCGTTTCGTGCTGCTTGAGTTTTGTAATAGGGAGAAAAAACAAATCACAGTATGCAGTTTGGGCTGAGTATTGTTTACCTGTCATGTTTACTCTAGTTTCAAATTTGCAGTATTTATCTTTAAATGCTTGTTCTTGAAGTTAGTATTGGATGGAGTTTGAGGGATGGTTGAGGGATGACATTATAGAAGTTTCTAAAATCATGAGAGGTATGGATAGCGTGAATAGCCAAGATATTGCCCACGGGATGGGGGTGTTCAGCCATAGTAGGCATTAGTTTAAGGTGAAAGGTGGAAGAATTAAAAGGGATGAAGGGGCAACATTTTTACACAGAGGGTAGTGTGGGTATGGAATGAACTGCCAGAGTACGAGTGCTGGATGCCAGTACAGCTACAACATTTAAAACTCATTTGTATAAAACATATGAATGGAAAACATTGAGAGGCCTATGGGCCAAATGAAAGCAGATGGGACTAGCTTAATTTGGAAAACCTGGCTAACATGGACATTTAGAAAAGCTTCACGCAGAGTCAGTGGGGGTCTGTAAAAGGGAAATTATATTTTTCCCTGTAAAATCATGCAAGTATTTCTGGAGATGCCTGAGAATGTAACAAGCGGACTTGATACAGGGGATCTCTTAGAACACCAGGCTTTCCAGAGTTTTTCCACAATGTATTACAAAAAAAAGTTCTTACACAAGTCAGAAGCTCGTAGGATGATGGAGAATGTATTAACATGGGATGATGATTGCTTAACATATAGAAATCGGAGAGTCAGGATTAATGGATCTTCATGATAAAGCTGTATCTGCTGGAGGACCACGGCTATCAGTCCGATGACATCAGTTATTAACACTCTATATTGATAACCTGAAGGAGAGAGCTGAGTGCAATTTACATCCGAGTTTGAGGATGACACTGAGAATCAAAATGCAGGCTGTTATTTAATGGAGACGACTTCCAGAAAAGGAACAGTACAAAGGGATTGGAGTGTTCCTGTGTATGAAACATAAAGTCAGCATGCTGATGCAGCAAGTAACTAGGTTGGTTCAATAGCCGGCATCCAGGGATGAAAGGGTGGTGTTACTGCGAATCTCTAAAACGGTGAGGTGACTATTCATTCGGGTTTAAATGAATGAGGAGTGATACAGATGAAAAATACAAGTAACATAAGGGACTTGAGAAGGTAGATGTTGAGACGTTGTTACCATTCCTGAGTGGAGTCTCAAACACGAGGACATAGATACCGAATATGGAACATCGATTTCTCTCTGAGATGCAAAGTGATATCTTCTCTCAGAAGGTAGTGAATGTCTGGAATTCCCTGACTCAGAGAGGTGTGGAGGGATACAAGGAGTAGGCAAGAAAGTGGAGTTAGACCTGGAGTAGATCCGCCATGTTCATATTAAATGACAGGGCAAGCTTGTGGGGCCAAATAGACTACTCTTGTTCCAATTTATTAATTTCACATGTTATACTTTTGCAAAGTAACAGGTTATTTTCCCGGAAGTTGTGCTATGTAATGCTACATTCGGGTGAGCAGTGGATTTGTGTGAGTTAACGCTGGGTGGGGTATGGGGGCTGTATTCACAGTAAATCTGGGTCTGTAACACGACCCACATCTGGAGCAGACGTTGCAGAGAGGGGAAGCCTGGAAACAGGAATTGGGGGTAAGTGTCCCTTCCTGACCCAGCCTGGATTTTCCAAGTGCATTTCCAAAACTGCACCTAACCAACAGAGTGGCCTTGATCTGCCTTTGTGTGCCTGGTCCGAAGGGCAGAATGGAACATCACAACATAGGGCTGAGGGACACGAGTGGGCTCTTCGGCCCTTTGACACTACTCCACCAGTAAATAAGGTCGTGGTTCATCTCATTATGGTCCCAGCTGCACTTTTCTTTCCTTGCACCATTATCCCTGATTCACCTGTCTATGGAAAATCAGACGAAGCTAGCCTCGATATAATATTAAGATTCAACCATCCCAAACTTCTGGGAAAGAGAATTCCAACTTGAATGAATTCCCACTTCGTGATTTTTTTTTCTCACTCCAGTTGTGACTGAGGATGGAGGGTGTCACTCTTTCCTTTTCTAGTCCCACTTTTCCACTGCTCACAACAAATTTTAAATGTAACCAGGTTGGTGATATGGCCGATGATAAATGTCTCAGACTGGGTCAGGTTCAGTGATAAGAACAAGTCAGGTAGATTTCTTTAGTCAGTCACAAGTTACTAACAGAACTAACAGAGAGATATATTGGATCTGTGTGTAGCACTGCTGCCTCACATCACCAAGGAGCTGGGTTCAATTCCAAACTCAGGCAACCTTCTATGTGGTTTGAACATTCTCCACATGCCTGTGTGGGTTTCCTCCCAGTGCTCCAGTTTCTTGCCACAGTCCAAAAATGTGCAGTTTAAAGTGGATTGCCCATAGTGCCCACGGAAGTGTAGGTTAGATGGGTTAGTTATGGGAAGTGCAGGGTTACATGGATAAGATTGGGGGCACGTCCAGGTGGGATGCTGTTTGGTGGGTAAGTGTGGACTTAATGGACGGAATGCCCTGCCTCCACACTACAGAGGTTCTATGACAATGACAATAAATTTGGACTTACAAACACCCCGTGGATACATACTAATCCACACTTATCAAGGACTTGTATGGTTCAATCTCATTCCAAGAGTAACCTGTTAAAGCCTTCATAATATAAGCCCTTCACCCCAGGAATACGTGAAATGAAATATCTCTGAACTGCTTCCAATGTAATTATATCCTTTCTCAGATAAGGAGACACAAAAGACTAATCTCACACTCAGATCATAATGTTTATAATTATTTTCTCAAAGTGTTGTGAGTCTTTGGAAACCTCTTCCACACAGAGCGTTGGAGGCAGGGATACAGAATATTTTTGAGGCATAGATGGAAGTTTCATAAACAAGAACATTATCGAGGAATGGGCAGCAATGTGCAGAGTGGGGGAAATGTAGACAGTGGCATCAAATAACACGGCTTCAGAACCTCCAGGAATAAATGCAAAATGAAATGATAATATCGATAAAATGTTAAGGGGGAATACAAGATGGCGGAGATCCAGAAGGTCTGCTTTGCTGGGCTCTGCATCAACACACGGGCAAAGTGGTTCTCTAATCCACCCACCCAAGCCGTTTACTTAAACTTCAGCACTAAAAGAGCGATAGAATCTTTAGTGATCCCGATTTGTCAAAGGGCAATGACAAAACACGGGAAAGGATCGAGTAAGTTCCAACACACGGTGCACCCGTCAGAAGCATAGAGCATACCTGAGGCTGTAGCTGCAACCCACTCTGCTCTTCAATAGACCCAGTTACTCACCAGGTCTTGGTCACTGAGTTCATCAAGTTACGTGAAATGATTGAAGCCATGATTGAAGAACCGTTCAGCCGTGGCTAGAGCCGCTCTCAGCCGTGCTCCAAAAACATAAGCAGCAACTTGACAGCCTTGGAAACAGCACGGATGATGCCAAGTGCCGAACTGCAGTGGCAGAGACCGTGATCGATTCCTCTCGGGAGAGGATCCTCGCCCTTGAAAAATAGGTCTGCACCTTAACTGAACAAGATGACGAACTCGAGAACAGGAGTAGGATGAAGAATATTCACATCGTCGGTTTGCTGGAGCGGACAGAAGGTGGTCAGCCGGTGAGTTCTTTCAAGAACTGGCTGCAGCGATCCCTTCACTTCGAAACTGAGGAGGGTGAAGACTGAGACAGTTCATCAGATTACGGCGCGGTAGTCAGACTCAGACCAACGCCTTCATCCTGTCCTTGCGCAATTACTTAGTTATGGGGATGAACAAAAGGGATGGAAGCTTTCAGAACCCAGGGGAAAGATCCGATGGGTTTAATTCACTAGAGCTCCAGGATTATGTTCTTTCAGGACTCTTCAGCGGCGGTGATTCAGGAAAGAAAATCTTTTGATGAGATTAAGAGAAGTGCAAGGGAATTCTGATTCAGTATTCCTTACGGTACCCAGCGGTGCTCTGTATTGCTTTCAATGGATCCACGAACTCGTCTGGCTCTCCAGAGAAAGCGAAAACTTTATGGACATTTTAAAGTAAGCTGGATATTTAGATAATCATGTTTCTCCTAAAGAAATTTTGTTGGATTTTTCTAGTATTAACCAGTATTAAATTATAGCCAGGACTGGGTGGTGTACTCATTTTTAACTTCTTCGTTAGTATTACTACTCTTTTTCTCCTTCTTTGCTTGTGTCTGGGGTGCAGCTCAAGCTGGAGGGAGTTACAAAGGTAGTTGTGATGGCTAAGTGCCAATCGAAGGGCAGTTCAAGCCCGATTTTTGTTGTTAATTGCCCAGGATTCCATATTGGTAGCGGGCAGAAGATAAAGTTTTAAGATATGTAAGCGTCCCCAGTTGACGGGGGAGGTAAATTCCCCTTTCGAGCGTCATTGGAACTTTGGATTTTATTTTGTTCTTTGGTTTTTTTTTATGTTTTTAGCTTTGGAAAGTTTTGAGAGCTTGTTAGTTGTAGTAGTTTTAGTTTGTACAGTTTTTAGGCTCGATGAGTCTTCTTCATTAATGATCAGCGATGTGTAATTCGATGTGAAACTCTAGAGTTAAAATGTTGCTACAATGTGTTATGGATAATGATGTGCTTAAATGGTGTACCTGGAACATTAAGGGGAACCATCTGCCAGTCAAGAGGAAAAATGTACTTTCTAGTCTTAAAACTAGAGGGTGGATGTTGTCCTATTTCAGGAGATGCACCTTGATGACAAGGAACATTTTGACGTTACAGCAGGGCGGGTTTGGTCGGGTTTATTTCTCGTCTTTTAATACTAGGCATAGGGGAGAAGCCATGCTAGTTAGAAGGTATCTTCCATGAACTATGGGAAATAATACTGTATTTTGAACGATTCTTGCCCCACCCACTAAATGCCCAGCGCACCCTCTTAAAATCCTGGTAGATGCATTTTCCAAAGTAAGTTATCTTGCATCGTGGCACATATTGTAGAAGGAGATTTTAACTGTCTTATGGCCCCACAGTGGACATAATGTCCAAAGGTCCCCCAATATCCTCGTTATAATGTAAGCAATTAGTGGGTCTGTGTGCAGAACTAGAGCTGGTGGATGTCTGGAGGCAGATCGACCTCACAAGTAGCAATTTTAATTTCTTCATTAACCCGCACAAATGCCACACGAGGGATGATCTCTTCCCCATCCCTGAAACAATCTTAGACACGGTGGCATCCTGCTACAAATGGGAATATTACCCCAACATACCTGCCCCAGAAGTGGGATAGAAGTCACATAAGATTATGTTGTATGCAGATGAGGGTTTTATGTTTTTGTCAAATCCCACAATTTCGGCAGCTCACGTGATGTAATGCATTAATTCGCTTGTCGCCTTTTCGTGCTATAAGATTAATTTTACAAAGTTTGTGGCCATGCCTATGGGAGGTCTGAGGGAAATACCTGATATTGAAGGTAAATCCTGGTTTCCTTTTAAGTGGTTACGGGAGTGGGGAGTTTCTCTATTTCGGTATATTGATTACATCCGTTTTTGAAAATGTATTTAACGTGAACTATGTCCATTTGTTTGACAAAATTATACAAGAACTTCAAAGATGGGATGCACTTCCAACATCCTGGCTAGGTTGGATAGCTGTTCTTAAAATGAATGTCCTTCCTTATTTGCTATACCCCGTGTGCATGCTTCCTTTGATGTTTCCCAGGCAGATATTAAGAGACTTAATGGCTGGTTTAGCTCTTTTATTTGGCATCATAAGCGACTCTTTATCAAGCTAACCAAATTGCAACTACCCCACAGAGTGTGGGGAGTAGATGTCCCAGATTAAAAACTGTCAATTAAGCTTTTAGTTATCCTATATTAGTGTCTGGGACGCTGAGGACTCAGCGTCAATACGGTTAGATATTGAACCCTCTCAGACAAAGTGAACCCTTATTAGTCTGTTGTTCTGAGACAAAATGACAGTAGTTATGGAGTATTGTCATAACCCAAAAAGTATCAATAAAGTTAAAGCATGAATGACAATGCATCAGTTCGAGGACAATACAGCCATATCCATGTTTCTTACCCCTATGATGGCATACCAAGTTGTCAACTGGGGATAATGGATTCCAGATTTAAACTGTGGGCAGCCAGGGGTGTACCTTGCTTGAGTGATTTAGAATTAGTAGAATCCCTACAGTGTGGATACAAGCCCTTGGGCCCAGCAAGTCCACGTCGACCCTTTGAAGAGTAGCCCACCCAGAACCATTCCCCTACCATCCTATATTTACCCTGACTGATGCCCCAACCTTCTCATCCCTGAACACTATGGGTGCTTTATCAATAGCCAATTCATCTAACCTGCGCATCTTGGATCCTGGTGCTGCGAGGCTACAGTACTATCTATTGAGCCACCACATTTCATTTGATGAGAAAGAATGATATCATTTGATCAAATAACTCGTAAGTATGGACTACCTAGTAGAGTCCTCTTCTGTATTTTGTTCCAGATCAGAGAATTGCTGTCAAAAAAAACACACACACTTTTAACAGACTCTTACAGATCCGATAGAGGGAAGAGGGTGCCTATTGCTTAGAATACACTCTCTGTCAGTACCCTTTATCATTGGTTGGAAAGTGTCCCCTCAGACGAGACTGTACAGCTTTGTGTTGTCTGCGAGAGAGACTTGTGGGTTCAGAACACTTCGGAGACATGGGAGAATATTTGTGAAAATGCTGGAAGGATTTTGATCTGTAATAGGACCCATTCCATGCAGTTGAAAATTCTTCATAGGGTCTATCTGACTCCAGATTGTCTCTCAAAATGCATAGTGGGATTATCTTCATCATGTTCTAAATGCAGAATGACTAGAGGCACTCTTACTCATTGCTTGTGGTCCTGTTGCAGGCTTCATCTATGTTGGAGCACTGTGTCAGGTGTGATAGAATGGGTCTTGGGGACTGAATTGGAGATGGACCTGGTTTCTCCTTTCCTGGGCCTGCCCAGGGTACTTTACACAGATGTAGATGTGAAAGAAATCATATCCTTACTTTCCGTGCTAGGACAAATATGTGTTGTGTTGGATGTCTGAACCGCGCTACCTCCACCACCCCCCCCCCCCCACCCCCCCCCCCACCCAACCGGGCCTGTTGGTTCGTCGTAAGCTCTCCATGGAGAATATCCCTTTGGACTTTCTCACCAGTATGGTGCACCAAAAAACATAGCTATATATAAGACACGGCAGCCCTTTTTGGGTTACTGCGATACAGGCTTATCTGCCACTCTAAGAAGGGCTTTTATACAGCCATGATGATATTGTTTAATGAACTATGAACATAAAAGTTAATGCTCTTGATGAACGAGAGCTATCTTCATGTTATGCTGAGCTGTATTATTTATTCTTTATTTATTGTTTAGTTTTGTTTTTACTTCTGTCTGTGTAGTGTTTTGATGTTTTATGTATTATTATTCATTATTTAGTTTTGTTTTTTCTTCTGTCTGTGTAGTGTGTTTTGTATGTACATGCAATTGGAATTTTTTTCAGTTATTTGAGTTGTGTTGTTATTGGTTTATTATAATATTAAAAATTTCTTTATCAATAAAAATATTTTTAATTTAAAATGCTAACATTGATAGAATAGTCTCCCAAAGGAAGCTCATTAGAGAGACCACTCATGGTGGTTTATCCTGAGGGTCACCACACCTCGGGTGATGGGGTGAGGGTGAGAGAGCGTCCCGTTCATGGTAACCTCTGTCAGTGTGAGGAACTGAACCTGCGGTGGTGCTCTCCCTCTGCATCACAAACCAGCCGTCCAGCCAACTGAGTGGGAGAATTATGTAGCTGTTACAGACAGAAAAAGTCACAAAGGGTAAGAGAAACATTCATAACAAGGAAGGTGGTACAATTCAGATATCGGTCAAGATAAAGGCTGAGGGTAAAAACGTTCTCTGCTCGAAATTGTGTTTTATAACAAGACGTGTTTAGAAGCTCTTTTTGGTTTAATATCATTTAGGTGAGTCAAGTGACATAACCAGAATTACTAAGTGTGATTGATATCTATAACCATAAAATAAGTGTATATTTTTGTTCGGTCTGTGTACAGCATGCTGACCGTTGCATGAAAGTATAAAATGATGGAATATATTGTTAGGTATCCGTAACCATGGGAAATGCCCTCAAACAGGCGCTTGAAAAAACCCGGGATAAAAGTGCCTGAGTGCTGTCTGGCCATGGACAGGACCCAAGGGGTTGAATGGTTGAAAGTTCCTGTAACATGGAGCTGAGAAGACCATCAGTTCAGCGGGGACCTTATTAAATGCTAGACCACGTTTGAAGGGCTGAATGGCCTCAGCATGGTTTGAATTGTGTGTGATTTGAAAAACGTACTTCTCTACTCCTTCCTCTTATGTGTTACACACTGGGACACTGCCATTTTCCTGAAACTGGGAATCATTTGGAACATTATCTGGAACATTCCATAATCGGCATTCTCCAGAATATTCTATAACTGTGTGGGATGTTTTGCAAAGGCGAGAGATAGAGAGAGAGAGTAAGTGTTGCATGCAGTTGTGAGAGTGGGGGACCATGAGCCTTTTTCAGGGGTAGGTGTGATCACAGATATACAGTGATGTGAGGGAGCAGAGAGAATACGGTGACACTCATCCTGACAGAGCAGGGAAGGTTATTGATGCTTGTCCTGTATTACTGGACATTTCTTCAGACCTCAAATACTGCACTGAGCTGGGCGGTGAACTCAGACCATGCTTGATGGGTCTAGTGCTCTGGCTCCTTCTAATACACCCGCCATGCTCCGTCAACAAACCATGGTGTAATTGTCCCTTATCTGCCAATCTGCCATTTCCCTGCCTTGCTCTGTATCCACCTAATCCTTTCCTATCTGTGTATTTGTCCAAATGCCTTTTCAATGTTGTTATTGTACCCACTTTAATCACTTCCACTGGCAGCTCAGTCCATGTGGGTACCACACTCTGCGTAAAAAAGATGACCCTCAGGTTCCTGTTTATTTTTTTCCTCTCCAAACATGAACAGATGTCCTCTCGTCTTCGATTCCCCAACCTTGCAAAAAATTGAAGTATTCACCCCTGAGCACGTCTCTCATGATTTGATAAAATCTATGCTTCTATAAGAACCCTCTCAGTTTCCTACGCTGTAAAGAAATAAGTTCTAACCTGTCCAAATTCTCCCTATAACTCAACCCTTTAGCCCAAGAAACATCTTTGTAAATTCCTTCTACATTCTTTTTTGTTCAATAATATCCTTTCTAGAGCAAGGTGAACAAAACTGAACACAATACTCCAACTGCAGCCTTACCAACATTCTGTACAACTGCAACATAACGTTCCAACTTCTATACTCAATGCCCTGATGAAGGCCAGTGTGCCAACAGCCTTCTTCACTGTCCTGTGTATCTGTGACTCAAATTTCAGATAACCATGCACCTGATCTCCAATGTCCTTTTGTTCCACTACACTCCTTAAGTCCCTCTCATTCATCATTAAACTCCTACCTGGATTTGACTTTCCAAAATGCAAGACGTCACACTTATCTATATTAAACTCCATTTGCTAATTCCGTCCCACTTTCCCAGCTGGTCAACGTACTGCTGCAATTTCTGATAACGTTCCTCGCTATAAACGATGTCTCTAATTTTAGTGTCATCTGCACACATACTAACCTTGCATTGTGCACTCTGGTCCAAATCATTGATATAGATAACAAACAGCAATGGGCCCAGGACCGACCCCTGAGGTATTCCAATTGTCACAGGCTTCCAGTCCGACAAGCATACCTTCACCATAGCCGTTTGCTTCATAACGTCAAGCCAATAGTGTCGCTTTGCCAGTTCACCTTGGATTTCATGCGATCTAACCTTCTAGAGCGGCCTACTATGTGGATCCTTATCAAAGGTCTTACTGAAATCCAAATAGAAGATGTCTACCACCCTGCGCTCGTCAACGCCCCTGGTCACTTCCTCAAAAACCTCTTACAAAATTTGTAAGACAGGATCTGCCACGCACAAAACCATGCTGACTGCTCCAAGTCAAACTCTGTATTTCCAAATGCATGCACATTTTATCTTTCAGAAGATTCTCAAGTGGTTTAGCGAAAACAGGTGTGAAGCTTACTGGTCTATCTTTCCTGGGCTTTTCTTTGCAGCCATTCTTGAATAAGTCACAACGTTTGCTACCGCCCAGACTTCCGGTATCTTGGCCCGTAAGCTTTATCTCTAGCCTCTTGCAGTCCTCTTGGATGTATCTGGTCAGGACCAAGAGATTTGTCTGACTTTGTGCATTCTAATATGTCCAACAGAAACTCTACTGTGATATGGACAGTACCAAGATTTGACAACTAACCTCCTAAAGGTCACAGGTCTTCATGTCTTTCTTCATGGTAAACACAGAGGGGAAATTGAGGAATTCACCAATCTCTTGAGGTTTTACACATGCATGCCTATTTTGGATTTTAAAGCATCCTATTCTCTCCCTAGTTGTTCTTTATCTTTACTATACTGAATTTGGATTCACTCTAAATTTCTCAGCCAAGGCTATCCCATACCCCCTTTCACCTTGCTGATTTCCTTCTTCAGTAAACTCCTCTATCCCCTGTATACCTCCAGGGATTCCCTTGATCCGAGCTGCCTGAACCTGAGCCACGCCTCCTTTTTTTCTGGTCAGAGCCTCAATATCTCTTGACATCCAGGGTTCTCTCTTCCAGTCTCACATTGCCTTCACCCTCACAGGAAAATGGAAACCTTGAACTCGAGCTATCTCACTTTTAAAGCCCTCCCACTTGCTCAAAATCCTTTTACCTCGAAACAAACAACTCCAATCATCCCCTGCAATCCCCTGTCTAATTCCAACAACATACGCCTTGCCAAAATTTAAAAGTTGAATCTGTGGATCAATGTTGACCCTCCCATAACTATTTTAAAATTAATACAACTCTAACCACTTTTCCCAAAATGCTCCCCCACTTTATCTCCACCTATCCTGCCCTATTTCCCAACAGTAGGTCGAATTTGTTCCTTCCCGAGTAGGTTATTCTATATATTGATTGTGGAAACTTTCCTGAACACACTTAACAAATTACGTTCCATCTAAGTTCTTAACCATCTGGAAGTCCCAGTCTATGTTCGGAAAATTGAAATCACCTATTATAACAATCCTGTTTCTCCTGCATATTTCCCTGTATATTTCTTCCTTAATTCCCATTGTTAATTTGGAGGCTTATATTGCAACCGCTATAACATTACCATCCCCCTCTAACGACTTCGTACCATTCACGAAACATCATTGGATATTATCTCAGTTATTTCAACTTTAAATACTGATGTGATACTCACCTTAAACTGTTTCCATTGACGTTTCTCCATCGCAGGCATAGTGGAGATATGGAGCTGTAAATGGATTGGAGCTGCACATTCTGTCACTTCCAACATTTGGCTGCAAGTTTCCCCACACTGGGCAGCGACCTAATACAGTGTTACCGAACAATGCTACATGCCTGGATTGAGATAAGAACGAACAAGTGCAGTCTGCACAGCTCCCCACGCTGGACATTTAGCCCATGATAATAGATCAAGCATTGGTGTGGGCTGCACAGAGTTCCATTCTGGGTATTGCTGGGTTGCATTCAGCAGTACGCTAGTCGGATCTACTCAATGCTCCATCCTGAAAGTATAATGGATGGAGTGGTTATGTGAGTTGGATTGCAAATGTGAGAGAGCTAAACATCTGGCAATACCTTTATTTTTTGTTTTCAATCTTGTGTTTGGACCCTGTGTCCCAGCCTCGAGCAGTTGAATGACTGCCTCCTCTTTCTGTGTCCCCGTCCTGTTCCTGTGACCCAGTCTCGCGGAGTTGAATGACTGCCTCCTGTTCCTGTGTCTCAGTCTCGAGCAGTTGAATGACTGTCTCCTGTTCCTGTGTCCCATTCACGAGCAGTTGAATGACTGCCTCCTGTTCCTGTGTCCCAGTCTCGAGCATGTTGAGTCACTGCCTCCTGTTCCTGTGTCCCTAATCGATGTTGTGTGAAAGTAGATGTCCTCCTCCTGCTCCACAGTAACAGGCTCCAATAGGTCTGTGCTCAACTGCTGCTTCTGTGGAATGGAGTTGAGGGACTGAAGCCTCTTCACATTCTTTACCGTTTTTCTTGAGTAAAAGCCCTTCTCCTGTTTCTGTAAAACACCATCAAAATCTGAATGATTTATTTTTGTATTTGACTGTCAGTAATTGAGCAAACAAGCTGACTGACAGGATTCAGAAGCGGAATAACCACCTTCTGTTCCCATGTTAAACACTCAAGGGTCAATAGACTCTCAGAGATGTACAGCACAGAAAAAGATCCTGCGGTCTGGTCATCCATACCGACCAAATATCCTAAATTAATCTCGTTCCCCCTTGCCAGCAGTTGGCCCATCTCCCTCTAAACACTTCCCATGCATGTATCCATCCAAATCCTTTTTAAAAGGTGTAACTGTACCTGCCCCCACTACCTCTTTTGGCTGTTCAATCCATACACACAGAAGTGTCTGTGTGAAAATGTTGTTTTAGCGTCCCTTTTTAAATCTTTCTCCTCTCACCTTAAACCTTTGTCATCTATATTTGGACTCGTCTATCCTGGGAAAAGACATTGACTGTTTACCTTATCTATGACCCTCATGATTTTATAAACCACTTTAACGTCACACCTCAGCCTCAATACTTGAAAGTAGCCCCAGCCTATTCAAACTCTCCCTGTAACTCTAACCCTCCTACACCTGCAGCATTCTTTTTAAACTATTCTGCACCCTTTCAATGTTGACAACATCTCCCCGACAGCAGGGAGACCAGAATTAAAGGCAATATTACAAAAGTGGCCAAATATCCTGTACAGATCCAACACGTCATGCAAATGCTTAGAGTCAAAGCACACACCAATAAAGGAAAGATCACCAAGTGCCTTCTTCACTATGTTGTCTACCTATGACGGCACTTTCAAGGAACTGAAAACCTGCACCATAAGGTGCCTCACAGGACAGCGATCTGGGTTTAATTCCATCCGTGAATGACTGACTGTGTGGTGTTTGTACATTTTCCCCGTGTCTGTGTGAGTTTCCTCCGGGTACTATGTTTTCCTCTGACAGTATTAAGATATACAGGTACGGGTAGATTGACCATCCTAAATTGTGCATGGTACCCTGGGATGTGTGGGCGAGGTGGATTAGCCATGGGAAATGCAGGCTCAGACGGATAGGGTAGGGGTTTGTCCAGTGGGATTCTGTTGAGAGGGTCGGTGTGGCCTCGATGGGTAGAATAGCCTGTTTCCTCACTGTAGGGATTCCATAATTTCTATGGAGTTATCCTTGATTGGCAACTTTCAACAGGACCCTACCTATATTTCTTCCTCTGATATTTCTTGCCAAAATGCAACACCTCACATTTATCTAAAATAAACTCCATCTGCCACTCCTCAGCTCACCTAATCAACGTCTCATTATATTCTGAGACATTATTCTTCACTGTCGACATTACCACCAAAATTGGAATTATCTACAAACTTACTGACCATACTTCACTTACTCAAGTACAACTGATTTGCATAAGCAACAAAAGACTCACTATTGATCTTTGTGGCACGCCACTAGTCACAGGTCTCCAAGTTCAATGAACAAATGTCCACTGTCACGCCCTATCTCCAATATTCAAGAAAAAGTTGGGCCTAAATGACGAGCTCTCCAGGATTCCAGGCAGTCTAACCTTGATAACTAGTCTACCATGTAGAACATTTTGGTTTTCTTACTGAATTGCATAAAGACAACATCCACTGTCCTGCCGTCATCAATCATCTTCTTCACTTCCTCAAAAAATTGAGACGTGGTCTCAAATGTACAAAGCTCTCTTCAGTCCTTGTCTTTCCAAATGCATATACATCTTTTCCCTCAACACCGCCCCCCCCCCGCCCCCACCGCCAACAATTTAGTCACCATTGACGTCAGGCTCACCAATCTATAGTTAGCTGTATTTTCCTTACTTTCTTAAATAATGACACTATGTTAGCAGCCCTCCAGTCTTTTGACACCTCACCAGTGTAAATCAATAATACAGATATATCAGCAAAAGGGTGAACAAACTCTTTCCGAGCTTCCCACAAACTTCTGGGATACAACTGATCAGATCCCAGGGATTTGTTCACCTTTGTATGTTTTAAAATGTCCGATATCTCCTTGTAATATAGATACTATTTAAAATATATTTCTTCCTTCTCTCACTGTTGTAATCTCCTCTACATCAAATACTGAGGAGAAATACTTGTTTAGTGACCCTCCCATCTCCTATGGTTACGCACATAGGTAGCCTTACTGACCTGTAAGGTGCCCTATTCTCTCCCTAGTTAATATTTTGCCATTAAAAGACGTGTACTGTTGCTTCAATGCCTCGTTAACCCTATTTCTAAAGCCATCTCATGTCCATATTTTTCTGGCTGGAGTTCCCCATTGACTATACACTTACTTCCCTGATACCCCTCTCGGGACTCACTTGATCTCAGCTCTGTTTACCTGACATATGCCTCCTTCCTTACCTTGACCAGAGCATCAATATATCTAGCCATCCAGCACTCCCTGCACCCACCAGCCTTGCCCATCTCACTAATAGGAACACGATGGTTCTGGACTCTCTGACACCAAGTTGTAATCGCCTTGCATTTTCCAACCATCCCTTTACCTGCGAATAGGGTATCCTAATTAACCTTTCACAGGGCTCACCTAACACTTTCAAAATTGACCTTATTCAAAGTAGGAACTTTAATGTTTACATCAGGTCGTTTCTATTCCACAACTAGTTTGAAACTAATATTTATGTGTAACAGATTTGAAAGTTAAATAAACACTTCCTGCCCCTCTGGAACAGGTTCGAGAGGCTGAATAGGCTCCTCCTGTCCCTCTGTAATAGACTGGAGAGGCTGAATGACCTCCTCATGTCCCTCTGAAATAGACTCAAGAGACTTCATGGCATCCTCCTGTCCCTGTGTAACAGACCCGAGACATCAAATGACACAGCAACCCGTGGATTACGCACTGCCGGTAAACTGTATCTAATGGTGGTCCAACCATTCTCAGTTACAGAAACACAGAGAACACAATGTACTCCAGGTGCCCTCTCAGTAACACCTCATACAGCTGCAGTGACACATCTCTTTGTTTTGAATGATTCTGTTGGCAAAATGCGCCAATATTCCAGTTTTCCACCTTTTCAAGTAGCAACAGACTAATATGGGCTGAATGGCTTTCTCTTATCCCTCTGTAAGGCCCATTGGAACAGAATTGTTTTGGCCAGTTCCTGAGTAGCAGTCTCAATGCTCTGTCTCAAAGTTATGAAAGGATTTGATAACAGGGCATTAAAACCATGAGTAGCCTCACACTGGTCAATAAGTACCGCACTTTGTGTTCAGGTATCTAGAAACTTGCCCACCCGACTTCTTATTATGCAGCCGATCTGTTTTTATTTATAACCGCCTCCTTTCATAAACAGAGTGGGACATATATAGACTGCTGCAGTGTTCTGTTAATATTCTCATATACAAGGAAAAAAAAAGATTAAAAAGATTGAAAGATTTATGGTCCATCCCTCAGCAACCTTCAACTATTCCATCCAAAACCAATAAATGAAAAGTGATGTATGGAACTTGTTAACTGAGTCTGTTTGTTCAGTGACTGTGATTAATGCCAACCTCCATGGATTCTAATTATCACAGTGGAGAGTTTCCATCTTTTAATGATAAATAGCCTCCGTACAATGTGTCAACCCACAACATGAGCGGGACCATCACCGACAGCACTGCCGGGGATCAGCAGATCCAGAGAGTGGGGGAGGAGAGATCAGACTCTTAGGAGAGAACATTAGACGGGAATGTTCCAACAATGGATCAGAATTTGAGAACATTAGACTGGAATATTCCAACAATAGACAGGAGCTTATCATATTATGTTTGGTATCTTTCTGCAGTTGAGTGGTTGTCATTATCATGGCGGATCTATTACGCTCTTCTCATTTTTAAATACTTCTATTATCCCTTCCTGGCTATCGTTGGTGTTCCTGGTGAGTGTCACTGTCCAGATTTTGTTTTCTATAAACCAGTTATGACTGTATTACTGTTATTTCATATAGTCTACACTTCTTGCCAAAATTATTGTTCCTGTGGAATCTCTCAATCCAGATATTCACTTTACAGACCACTACTAACTGACATCAATGAAGGTGTTCAATTACTGTCTCGCTCTCTGCTCTGGCAGTGTTACTCCGGGTCTCTATGTTGACCTATTCTGTTTCAGGGGAGAACCACAATTCATTATATCATTGCCTTTGCTGTTAAGAGCATGGAGGCCATTGTCTACTGTTCTGGTTACAAACTTCACTTCCTCTACTGTTTCCATCCCATCCCTGGACAATATCTGCAGCAGAAGCAGACACGTCACAAATGTGGGAGATCCCTTTGACACTGAGCTGATTCTTGACACCATTCCTTGACCATTTCTAACTTGAAATACTCATCACTCCAGAATATGTCTCACTGGTTTATTCCATCTGCTGTTTGAATCTTGAGATATGAAATACAGTCTTAATGAAGGCAAGAATCTGCTGCTGATGCTTCCGGCTTCAAACCTGCCCAAACAAATCTGATTCAGACTCACACCAAACTCCCACCCATCTGTCATTCATGCACGCTGACGTATATTGCTGTTGTGTCTGGGAATGCCTTTATTTTAACATTCTCAAACACTTTACCTTATCTGTCCATGAAACTTCCCTCGTTCTCTCTGTTGATTAACAAAAAGCCTGCCAGTTGTTCGTATTTAAAATTGTTTTCCTCATGTGCGTTTTTTTTCTCAGACAATGAGTTTCTCATTTAACCACGTCAATCACGCGCACACATGCACTCTCTCTCTCTCTCTCTCTCTCTCTCTCTGATGAACACACACACACATGAAGAGAGAGCAAACCTTCCCCTACTGGGCAGATACTGCAATTTACTGAGCAACACGCGAGCATGATCTGCACAGCTCTCCATACGGGGCTGTCATCTTGTCCCAGTTAATGTTGTTTGTGGTGTTCTGTGAAGCAGACTCAGAATTTGATGTAACAAACCATTTCAGCTAATCTGGCAATGCCTTTATTGAATGTTCTCATTCTTGTAATTTTACTCACGAAGATCTCACTTCTCCAGTTAGTCCCACTGCCCTGACTTTTTCCCCATATTTCCACAACATCTTTTCAGTTAATTAACTGTCTGTTTCAGTCTTTAATGTGAATCTCTCTGTCCCTTTGTATCTTTCCCTGGCCTTGGGTTTTGGCTCCCTAGTGTATCGAGTGCTGGCATTGTGTTGCTCAGAAATAATGAAATGGGGTGTGATAAGCGGTTGTTCACTTCCTGGTATGTCCCATATGATGGTCCATGGTAGGCGTGTTTCAGAAGTTATGAGAAACATCCTTGTAACTTGGTCAGTACCTGTGGCTGTCCCTCTCTGGTGATCTTGCGATCAGTAACACGAGGAAGCCCACTGAGTAAAGGACCAGGCATCTAAATTGCCTGATAATGCTGTCACTTTTTTTTTAATAAAAGGTTATTTTATCCTTTTTTTTAAGTAAGAGATCTTAAAGGCCAAACTGCCTACTGAAAACGGCTCAAGTAAATAAATTACGGGGCTTTTAGGGTTTTTAAAAAATAAATTGTAGTAACAGTGGCCAGCTGGCACAGACCAGGCTTTCTAGGTTTCTTTTTATTGTAGCTATAACAATCACCAGGTGCTTGGGGTCCCAGAGGTTGGAAGTTTTAGTAAATTATCCCGAGCTGCTATTCTCTCTGGAACCTCACTTGATGCTGTTTCCTCCTGGATTGGAGAACCGTATGCAAGAACACATGTCTGAATGTTCCTTTTTACCAAGGGGTGTGTTTAGGTGATGTTAGTATATTGGAACAGTTCATTTGTAGAAGGTACTGCATCCATTATTCGGTTAAGATTTCCAATATTTAAGTTATTCTAAATTCCTCTTCATTTTGTCTGGATTTTCATTAGAGTGTTTAAATATATTGCGTTTTACTTAATGGTGAGTGGTTTGACTAGTAGCATCACATCTGGAACTCCCACTTCACATCTACCATTAAAATAAGGAAAGATTGGCATCCAAGCTACCTTCTTAAAATAGTTTGAGGCGGTCTGGTTGTCTATAGCAAACTGGGGTCTCTTGTCTGGTTCTAAGTCGATAATACCAAATTGGGTTTAGAATTACAATCCATACAGTATGCCAACAGGCCATTCGACCCAACATGTCCACACCGACCCTACGAGGAGTAACCCACCCAGACCCATTCCTTTACCCTATTATTACACATCCACCCCGACTAAGGCACCTAACCCACACATCCCTGAAAACTATGAACAATTTATCATGGCCAATACACCTGACATGCACATCTTTGGATTGTGGGGGAATTCAAAGCATCCAGAATAAGCTCATGCAGACACTGGAGAGAATGCACCAGGAGAGTATTGGGTTCAAAGGTCGCGTATGGTAGTTGCTAGTGTCTTTTTTCACGATGTTGAATTCGGTTGGCATTTTATGTATAAACATTCAGTCACCAAGAGTTCTCTGGATGTGGAAAAGTGAAGTTGGGTGTTTTGCAAAAGGTAATGAAGGCAAAACTGTAGGAATTGACAGACAAGCTGGAGTTGGGGTTGCGATTGTCTGTGAGAAAATGTGAGATAATTACAGCGATAGCTCGGCAATTACATTTGGTGGAAACGCCATCAGGCTCTTTGGAAATGGCTGGAATTCAATTTCAAATGAGGCACTTTGAACATGAGAAGGAATTGAAACAGTTTGAATTATGGTGAAAAGTAGAAATAAAAGAAAGGGAAATGAAGAAGAAAAAGAGAAAAGGACAGAAGAAAAGCAGAGAGTTTCAACTTAAAAAGTTAGCAATTAGAGAGGAAAGTTGACAGAGAGGGCGGTGATGAAGGTAGACGGTCGGCTGGATGTGGAGGTTAGTGAGGTTGAGCAACCCTATTGTAAACAATGGCCTAATGGGGTTCTGTTTAAATGCATCCAGGCATTCTCCAAATTTGATGAGAAGGATGGGGAAGCCTTTTGAATTTCGTTTGAGAAGTGACTGAACAAATGCAGACACCAGTGACCATGTGGATTTAGTTGATCCAAACAAAGCTGATAGGTATTTGCATCCCTATCGGAGGAGGTATCTGGCCAGTATGAGGAGGTGAAGAAAGCCATCCGAAGTGCATATGAACTTGTGCCAGAAGCTGACAGACAGCATTACAGGAATCTAAAAAAAGGTCTCTGGTTAAACGCGCATTGAGTTTGAAAGGATCAAACAAAGTAATTTTGAAAAGTGGGTAAAGGTATTAAAAACAGAGCAAACCTATGACACTCTTAGAGAGATTCTTATTTTGAAGAAGTTCAACAATTCACTTCCTGCAGTCGTGAGAACTCGTGTGGAAGAGCTGAGAGTTAAAATGGCAAGGTGAGAAGCTGAAATGGCTGATTATGCTGATTGAGTTCAGAAATCAAAGTTTGGTTTCTGTGAGAGATTGAAGAATGTGTGAGATCTTCTTAAAACATATACCTGTGAGAGTAAGGTTTACTGGCATAGGCCAGTAGTAGCAGGTAAAGAGGGTAGAGCATTAAGAGGGACGGAAACATGTAAGTCTTTTATGCTGAGACATGGGGAGCTATGTCATTCAGAAGGACTATTGAAAATATGAGAAGTGCTCCATTATGTAACGCGTGGTTGGAGAGTCCAGTGGAAACATCAACAGATTTATTCCACAATGGGGAAGGAGGCCTTCAGCTTGGTGTTGGCGTTACAACATTTCAGATTTACATTGCCAATAACATACATAAGACAAATCTTTTTCACTGATCGTGACCCCTTAAAGTTTTTGGAGAAGTTTAGGGAGAAAAATACCAGTCTGTTTCGATTGAGCTTATTTTAGCTACCATTCAATTTGAAACTACACAGGTGACAGGGCGAGAAAACCTAAATTTTGACACCTTGTGGAGACTTGGATGAAGAAAGACAAAGGCATTCTGTGGCAGGAGTAAAATGACTGAAATCGAAATAGTTGTGAACATTTGTATGCTCAGAGTCAATGTAATATATATATACATTTCCGTCTACTAATAGAGGAATATTAGGAGGTCTAAAATGAATCCACATTTGTGTATTGATGGATTATTTTATTAAAGAATGAGTTGTGAAGATACTATCATTGTAAAACGTTTATTTTCTCTTGTTTTTTTTGAAGAGAGGTTTTAAAGGCAGACGTGCAGAACTGCTGTCTGAAAACAGTTTAAGTAAATAACTGAGATTTTAGGTTTCATTAAAACGGTGGTTACAATGGAAGGGCAGTGGCCAGCTCTCCCAGACCAGGTTTCCTCATTTTGTTTTTAGCTGCAGCATTCAGAAGCTGCTGGGGATCCTAGAAGGGTTGGAAGTTTCAATAAATGATCCACAGCTGCTTTTCTCTCTGAGATCTCTGTTGATGTTGTAACCTCCGGGATTGGCAAACTGCTGTAAGGATCTGTATTTGAATATACAAAGCAAAGCAGTGTAAACCAAGAAGGAGCGGTATCTATTGTTTGTGCAAGTGTTCCAACATATAAGCTCTCCCAAAATATTCTTTTCTTTGATTTTATTTTAACTAAAGCATTTGAATAGATTATATTTTGCTTAATGGTGAGTGGTTTGACCAGTCGCAACATATCTGGAACGCACACCTCCCATCTATATTCAAAATAAGGAAAGGTTTGGGTCTAAGCGGCCTTCTTAAAATATTTTGGGGAGATCTGGACTGGTCCACAACACTTGTAGCCAAGGGATTTGTGATGAATCCTGTAATTGAAAATTAAGTGGAGGGGCTGCGGATGGTTTGCTGGAGGATGTGATGTGAGCTGCCTCAGACATGCAGGGAGACCTGAGGATTTGGTGACCAACTCTGGATGCAGCATCTGAGTCTGTTACATGAACAACGAATGGAGCAGAGGCTGCAGAGAGGGGAACTCTGAAACCACGCAGTGAGTGTGTGTGGGGAAAGGGATCTGCTGTATCCACATTGGGTTTTCCAGGTACAGCTTCCCAAGCTTCACTTAACCCAGGAGCAGCGTGTGAGGGGACACTGATTGAACAAGGAGCTGGTCATAGAATGGTATCACCTCCACCTCCTTCAACACGACCTGCAGTTTCACACCAGGGGGAGGATGGTGCTGGCAGTGGCTGTTAGGGTTACTGTTTCTCATACAGCTTCTATGATCCAGAACATTCCAGGCTGGACAAGGTGACACATCCATCATTTCCCAATATCTCAACATCAATGTCACCATTCGGTGATGGAGGATATACATGGCGGATGAGGTGAATACATTGTTTCTCCCACAGCAGGGCACTTCCAGGTATATCCAGTATAGTGGGATTTCCGATGGTGTACAGTGCATCTGCAGAGTACCCACGTCAATGGGGAGAGAATTTCTCTCTCTATTAATGTAACGCATGCACAGTATATCATGTTGGTGAATACCCACTGTCCTGGTAGCAGTCATGGCCTCTTCATTCAGAAGCAGTCAGCCATTTTCATCGTCATCGGGTCTCCACGTGGAAAGAAATGAATATATCTTGGATAAAGGACATCCGCTTGATGCAGGTTTCAAAACACCATCCCCACCATCAATCAACCACATCAAAGTATTCCATTTGTACAGAGAGCAATGGGTTCACTTGGAGTGTCTGGAGCTGACAAACAGGGATGGAGCAAAACCTGCCATTTCTGAACGGGTCTGAGTGAACCTCCCAGTACACAGTATTACTAAGTCCTGTAATCCCTCTCCATTTCAGTAACATACTGCCTTCCATTATTTCTGTAAATGAAATGACAAGTTATATCATGTTAGATTCCACCTGACAAACTATTATCTATTGTCTTTACCTCTCTGAATCTATTTGCAGACTCTCCACCCTCTCTTGATAATTTAATCTCTTGCTTATCACAGCGACATCACCAAACGCAGCATCTGTATATCTGTTCCATCTTCCTGATCATTAATATAGAATGTAAATAGTTGAGAACCCAGCGCTGGTCACTGTGTGGCGTAACTGGTTACGTTCTCTCTAACTGATTTATCCTGAGCGCCTGCTTCCTGTATGATACCCAATCCTCCCTCATTCCTGTACAACACAGTTGAAGAGTTGAATAAGAACAATGCGCATCTGTGAGGAATCCAACCGTTCGATGAGGCTGATGTCAACTCGGCCTCTATTCCTTTTTCGTGCCATCTCTCCATCCTAACACTCTAGTCTCTTGTTGTAGATTGCGCCACATGAAAAAAAATCCACCCACATCTACACTTTCAATTACTTTTCGAATTTTACAGAACTCAATGAGATTTCCTTTCATTCTTATAAACTCGAGCGTGTAGGCCTAAAGTGCTCAATTTCTCTTCATAAGACAAACACTTCAAACATGGAATCAATGTAATGAAGCTCTTCTGAATTGCCTACAAGGGAAATAATTCATTCTGCAGGACACCCAAACTGTACTTCAGTTGCATCCTCACAAATGCCTTGCATAGCTACACCAACACTCCCTACTCTATCCTTTTATAAGTAAACACTGAAATTATGCTTGCATTTCTCATTACTTGCAGTACCCGCATGCAGGTTTTCTGTGATATGCAAGCAGACATCCAGATCCCTCTGCACCTAAGCACTTTGAACTTTCTCGCCATTTAGACAATAATTTGTCTCTCCATTAATACTGGCCAACTTGAATAGCACCTTTTTTTTCTCAAGGTTTGTGAAGGTTTGTAGCTAAGGTTGAGATTTAGGATGTTGGTTTGCTGGCTGAGTTGTAGTTTTGATATCCAGACGTTTCATTACCTGGCGAGGTAACATCAATGGTGGCGACCTCCAAGTGAAGCGAAGCTGTTGTCTCCTGCTTTCTATTTATATCTTTCTCCTGGATGTGGTTTCTGGGGTTTGTGGTGATGTCATTTCCGGTTCGTTTTCTGAGGAGTTGATTGATGGCATCTAGATGTATGTGTTGTTTATGGCGTTGTGGTTGGAGTGCCAGGCCTCTAGGAATTCTCTGGCATGCCTTTGCTTAGCCTGTCCCAAGATAGATGTGTTATCCCAGTCAAAATGGTGGATTTTTTCATCCGTGTGTAGGGCTATGAGTGAGAGAGAGTCGTGTCTTTTTGTGGCTAGCTGGTGTTCGTGTATCCTGGTGGTTAACTTTCTTCCTGTTTGTCCTACATAGTGTTTGTGGCAGTCCTTGCATGGAATTTTGTAGATGTCATTGGTTTTGTCCATGGGTTGTACTGTGTCTTTTAAGTTTGTTAGTTTTTGTTTGAGAGTGTTGGTGGGTTTGTGTGCTACTAGGATTCCGAGGAGTCTCAGTAGTCTGACTGTCATTTCTGAAACTTCTTTGATGTATGGTAAGGTGGTTAGGGTTTCTGGCTGTGTTTGGTCTGATTGTCGTGGTTTGTCCTTGAGGAATCTGCGCACTGTATTTCTTGAGTATCCGTTCATCTTGAATACGTCGTATAGGTGGTTCTCCACTGTTTTGCGTATCTCGTCTGAGCCACAGTGTGTGGTGGCTCGTTGGAATAGTGTCCTGATACAGCTTCGTTTGTGTGTGTTGGGATGATTGCTGGTGTAGTTAAGTATTTGGTCAGTGTTTGTCGGTTTTCTCTATATGCAGGTTTGTAGTTCTCCATTGTCCTTTCTTTCGACTGTGACGTCCAGGAATGCGAGTTTGTTGTCGGTTTCTTCCTCCTTGGTGACCTTTATGCCTGTGAGAGTGTTGTTGATGATGTTAAATGTCTCTTCTGTCTTGTTTCATTTTGTGATGCCAAAAATGTCATCTACATAGCGAACCCAGATACTTGGTTTGATGATTGGTAGGGCTGTTTGTTCTAGTCCTTGCATTACCGCTTCTACTATGAATCCTGATAAAGTGGAGATCCCATGGGTGTGTCGTTGGTGTGCTTGTAGACTATGTTTTTGAAGGTGAAGTGGGTGGTGAGGCACAGGTCCATTAGCTTCATGATATTTTCGTTGGTAATGTGATTGATGGTGGTTGGTGTGTGTGTGATGGTCTCTTCTAAAAGTGTGGTAAGTGTTTCTGTTGCCAGGTCGATGTTAAAGGAGGTGAACAGTGCTGTTATGTCGAATGAGATCATTGCTTCGTCTTCCTCTATGTTGGCGTTTTTGATGATTTTTAGGACTTCCTGGGTGGAGTGGATGGAGTGTTGTGAATCTTCTACTAGGTATTTTAGTCTTGCGTGTAGTTCTTTGGCTAGTCTGTAAATTGGTGTTCCGGGTAGTGCAACTATAGGTCTGAGGGGGCCTCCTGGTTTATGGATTCTTGGTAGTCCGTAGAATTGTGGGGTATTGGTCCCTTTGGGTTTCATTTTCTGGAATTCTGTCTTGTTTAATTGTCCGGAATTGTGTTATTTTCTTAGGAGATAAGTAATTTTGTTTCCTAGTTGTGTGGTCGGGTCAAGCGCCACCTGTTGGTAGTGTTGGTGCCTGCGAGTAGTGCATTAGCTTTTTCTATGTAGTCCCTTCTGTTCAGGATGACTGTGAGCGACCTTTGTCTTCAGGTAATATAATGATGTCTTTGTCTTTTTTGAGGTTTTCTAGGGCTTTATTTTCTTGTGTGGTCAGTTTGTTTCCTTCCCTCTTTCGGCTGAGAATAGGTGCAACTGTCTGTCTGATCGTTTGTTGTGTTTCTTCCATGAGATTGTTGTCCTTCAATGTGGTTTCTAATGCCGCAAGTAATTCCTTCTTGTCAGCGTCTCGGTAATTGAAATTTAATCCTTTGACTAGTACCGCTTTTTCTGTGTCTGATAGGGTCCGGTCTGATAAGTTCTTTATCCATGCCTCTGTCTTATCGGTTTTGTGTTTTTTTTGTGAGTTTGTCCAGTTTTTTCTTCACGTCCCGATTTTTCTTTATCTGTCTTTGTCGGTGTTTGGTGTTGATGGCTTGTTCTATCACGTCTGACCATACTTGGTTTGTTGCTTGTTTGAATAACGGCTTTTGGCGCGCAATTTCCCGTTTGTATTTTCAGAGTCTGTGGTGGGCGTCATTGATTAATTCTCGGAGCATTCTGCGGCCGTTTTGTTCTGTTAAACTTTTGGCTTGAGGTGTTTTTATCGGCGTTTATATTGCAGACATTTTGGCAGTAGTTGTTTTCTTAAACATTCATGCAGAGAGTACAGTTGTTCGCGGGTGGAACTCTCTCTGATGGCATTCTTTTCCCATCTACGGGCAAGTTATAGCGTGTTGCGCTCATGGCTTTTGCAAGGTTTGTGATGGTTTGTAGCTCAGGTTGAGATTTAGGATGTTGGTTTGCTGGCTGAGCTGTAGGTTTGATATCCAGACGTTTCATTACCTGGCTAGGAAACATCATCAGTGGCGACCTCCAAGTGAAGCGAAGCTGTTGTCTCCTGCTTTCTATTTCTATCTTTCTCCTGGATGGGGTTCCTGGGGTTTGTGGTGATGTCATTTCCGGTTCGTTTTCTGAGGAGTTGATAGATGGCAACTAGATCTATGTGTTTGTTTATGTCGTTGTGGTTGGAGTGCCAGGCCTCTAGGAATTCTCTGGCATGTCTTTGTTTAGCCTGTCCCAGGATAGATGTGTTGTCCCAGTCGAAATGGTGGTTTTTCTTTGTGGTGGCACTCCAAACACAACGCCAGAAACAAACATATAGATTTAGATGCCATCGATCAATCTCTCAGAAAACGAACAGGAAATGACATCACCACAAACCCCAGGAACCCCATCCAGGAGAAAAATATAAATAGAAAGCAGGAGACAACAGCTTCGCTTCACTTGGAGGTCGCCACTGATGATGTTACCTCGCCAGGTGATGTTACCTCGCCAGGATATCAAACCCACAGATCAGCGAGCAAACATACACCCTAAAAGCCCCATATTTCTTCACTTTAATTTTCCTTGCTAAATGTTGGCCCATTCACCCAACCTACCACATAGTTTTAAAATTTCTTGCATCATCATTCTGAAGTAATTTCCCACCGATGTTAGTGTCATCTGAAAATGTGGCATCGTATTTTCGATCCCATCAACAGAGTACAGTCATTCCATCGATCGCAAATGGTTGAGGCATGAGTCCTGAAATCAATGGCACCCCACAAATTGCATTTGCCAAAAGAAAATTATACATTTATTCCATCTGACTCCATTTTGTTGGTTAACCAATCCTCCATCCAAGCTAATAAATTACTCCTAGACCCATGTTGTCTGATCTTACCACTTACTCTTTGGAGAAGCAACATATCCAATGCCTTCAGGAAGGCCAGATATGTTCCATCTCCAGGATTCCCACGACCCACCTTGTTTGTGACATCTTCAAATAACTCAAGCAAACAATTCAGACACGGTTTAGCCTTCGTAAAACCATGTTGACTCTGATGGATTGTGGTTTAACTTTGCAAATATCCTGAACAATGGACTCTAACAATTTGCCTTAAATTACAATAGTTTATTGTTACACTTTCGTCCCTAATGTATACCATTATTACAAGTTCTTCCCTTTCGAAAAGCTTTATGTTTTCTTTGAATTCCTGTTTAAAAGGCACACGTTTTTAAGAGATTTGTTCCAAATGCTGTGTAAGAGCCACGTGTGGCTGAATGGACTCATCATCCTGCTGGTGTACAAAATCGATGGGCTGACGTCTTTCTGGTGTTCACATGTTACCATCTCCAAGGCCAGAATGACATCCTCCTGTTGATGCTTTAGAGGATTGGGAGATTATGGAATCTTACTGTTGCTGTGTAACATTTTGAGGGGCTGATGGGTCTTCTCATACTTCTCTATAACAGGTGGAAATACTGAACGGTCTCCTCATGTATCCCGGAGATGGGACCGAGGGATTGATTGGTCTTCTCTTGTTCCCACACAACAGACACGTGTCTAAATTGCCTCTTCCTTTCTCATGAAAGAAGTGTCAGATAGTTTTTAATCCTTATCCAATTCCCTTGCAATAGGCTCGGTGGGTGTGAATGGCCTCCTGTTATCCCAGTGTAACAATCTCCAGTCACTGTGTGACCTCTTCCAGTTCCTATGTTACAGACTTGAGGAGGCTGAATGGACTGATCCTGTTGCTGTTTAACAGGATACTGGTGCAGCATGGCCTACTGTTATAGGCTCGACTGGCTGATTGGCCTCCTTCTCTAAATGTATATCAGGCTCCAGGGGCTGAATAGCCTCGTCCTGTTTTGGTGTAACAGGGTCGAAGGTCTGAATATCCTCCTGTTGTTCCTGTGTAACAGGCTGGAGAACGGAACGGATTCCTCCACTATCTGTGTAATTCACTTCACTCCTTCACTCCTTCTGCCATTTATGTTCAAATAAGATCATCTTGAATCTTTGTAAACTCCAATGGCTACTGGGTCAACCTGATCATCATTTCATTATAAGTTCGCGCCTTCATTGCAGGAATCAGTTAAGGGAACCATCTCTGAGCTGCTTCCAATATAACAACATCCTTTCTTCATTGAAGAGATTAAATCTGTACACACTACTCTAGATGTGATCTCACTAAGAGCCTGTACAGCAGCAGCAACGCCTTACCGGCTTGTTGGAAGGTTCCCACCAGGTTAGAGCAGTCTCAGCTCTCTGGGGGAATACAGAGCATTGTTGGAAGATCATTGTCCTTCTCTACTCCATCAGCATAACGGGAGATCTGGAGTAATTAAAGTTTGAGAAGATCATAAATGATGTGGCGAGATGATCTCTACCATCAATCTCCCCAGAGCCCACATCGCTCAGATTCCACAGAATCTAGTAAGGTGGAGATTAAAAAAAAGCAAGGAGGAGCAAACATTGATGGGAGTTATATATCAAAGTGAAAGCTGCAACACAAATGTTGGGTATGTTATAAAACAGGAAATGAGATATACACATTTGTGGCTACTGCAGTGATAATGTACTGTTTAAGTTATATCTAAACTCTGTTAACCCAATTGAATGCTAATGCTGGGAAAAATGGATTTCAAGACCACGTGTGAGATGTTTTACATGAGCATTATGTTAAGCACTGAGCTCGAGATCAGGTGATTTAGGAATTGGTGTTGAGTGATCAGAAGAGCTAATTGAAAAATTTGAAGGAAAGGACATTTTGGGAACAGTGATCACAATGTACTGGTTTTCTTTTATGCTGTTTGAGTACACAACAGTTTTTGTTTTATTTGAAGTAACTGTTATAAATATGAGTCATGCAAGCCATCAAGGTGTGAGGAGAACGTCGGGACTACAGATGCTGGAGATCAGAGGCGAAGAGTGTGGTGATGGAAAAGCACAGTCAGGCAGCATACTAAGAGCAGATAAATCGATGTTTGGGGCATAAGCCCTTCATCAGGAATGAAGCTTATGGGCCAAGGTGGCTGAGGGATAAATGAGAAGGGGGTGAGGCAGGGGGGAGGTTAGCAGGGATTGCGGTAGGTAGATGAAGGTAGGGTTGAATGTGATAGGTGATGAAGGGAGACAGACCGCCTCATCTACTGCATCCATTGAACCCAATGTGATCTTCTCTACATTGGCGAGGCAGAAGGTCAACTTGTGGAACATTTCAGAGAACATCTCTGGGACAGCCTCATTGAACAATTCCATCGCCTTGTGGCTGAGCACTTTAACTCCCCTTCCCACTCTGCCAAGGACATGAGGGGCCTGGAGCTGCTCCATCGCCAAACCCGAGCCACCAGAAGCCTGCAGGAAGGAAGCCTCCTCTTCTGCCTTGGGACCCTCCAAACACAGGGGATCATAGTGGATTTCCCCATTTCCCCTAATCCCACCCTATCCCACTCCAACCCTCCAATCAGCACCGCCCTTTTGTACATTCCTATGCGTCCACCTTCCTTGCTATCAATCTGGTCCACCCTCCTCTCCGAGTATCACTTTCAACCCCACCTTCACTTACCTATTTGATGAAAGGAAGCAGCTTAGAAAAATGCCAAGTTGTAGTAATCCAGTGGATTCAGAGAAATATAGGACCAGCAAAGGATGACCAAGAAACTGAGAAGAAAATCGAAAAGAGAAAAAACATGCAAACGAAAGAAAAACATACAAACTGCTAAAAAGAGTCTATCAAGGTATGAAAAAAAATAAAAACAAGGTCAAATGTGGAACAGTTGGTGTGCGTTCAGGATAGTTTGTTGCAGAGAACAGAGAAATCTCAAGGAAAAGAAACAGTTTATTTGCGTCTATCTTCATTGGAAGAATGTCCAGAAATTCTTCCAGAAATACCAAGTGACCATGGGACTTGTGTAAGTAAAGTCTAAGATTATTCTTATCAATGTTGAGGTCATCTTTGAAAAGAAAGCTGGATTGAATATTTATAAATCTGACAGACTAGATGTACTTCATACAAGGATTTATGAGGAAGCAGCAATTGCATCGCGGATTTTTACTTTATCTTCCGACACATTCTCGAAAGTCATTTAGCCAATCTGTATAAGGCAAAGGTTACAAATATTATCCAACAGTTTAAGAAAGGATGAAGATGGAGAGGGGTGAACTACAGAGCAGTTATCTTGTCATCCGCAGTCGGGTGTCTGTTGGACTCGATTACAAAGAACATGCGACTACATATGTAGAAGGTAATAACATAACTTGGGATTGTGAAAATATACCGATGAAAGGAAAACCAGAAGAGGCACACATTTTTTTTTGGAATGGTTTGAAGATGATTCTTGTGGACATAGGCAATGAAGAAACAATGGATAACGTAGAGTTGAATATTCATGAGATTTTTTTAAAAACTCACACAGTAAGCTCATAAGAAAGGTTAAAGCGAGAGGTATTAGGAAGAACATATGAAAATAGCAAAGAAAAAATTAGTTTTACATTCAGGTGATTGTAATTGGAATATAGAAGACGTCATGCACCAGTTGTATCGAGTGTTCATGAGAGTATTTTGTATTGTTCGGAGTCCCAATCTAAGAAATAAGATATTGACTACAGAGGAACTGCAAAAGGTATTATTCAGATTCATCCCTAAAACGGCAAGATTTTCTGATGTGGAAACTCACCCTGTGATCTCGAGTTTCGAAACATGAGAGGTGGTTGCAGTGAAACTTAGAAACACAGAGGGGACTGAATAACAGGGACATGGAGAAGTACAAGTAGGCGAGATCTGGGAGAATCCCACGATATTCTACACGGACAAGTAGAGCAGAATAATCAGCAAACAGTTAGTGTCCATTAGAAACCAAAGGGGCAATCTGTGTGTCAAGCTGGAGAACATTGATGGATTGTTACATGAGACCTTCACATCTATTTTACTTTAGAGACGGAGAAGACAAGTACAGAATTCAAGGAGATGGATGAGGAAACTCTTGAACAGATTGATGTAAAATACGAGAAAGGATTTGAGGCTTTGTTCTGTATAAATTTGGACCTATCTCCATGTCTGAATGAGTTGTATCACAGGCGGCTGTTGGGGTGAATGGAGGAAAGACCCTGACTGAATATTTTAATTAGGATCTGACCATAGGGGAGGTTCCAGAGAACTGGAGAACTGCTAACACGATTCCACTTCACAGTTCGGGTGGGAGAGATAGACCAGGGAACTATAGACGAGCGGGTATTAGGTCACTGCTAAGGAAACTACTGGAGAAAATAGGGAAGGAGAAAATTGAACTCCATTCAGAGTCTCAAGGTCTGATCAGGGATAATCATCATGTCTTTATCAGAAGGAAGTGACATCTAATGGATTTGATTGAATTAGTTTGAGGAGGTCGATTCTTTAGCTTTGTAGGAAAGCCTTTGACAAATTTCCAGCTGGGAAACTGAAAAATAATGTAAAATCTCACAATATAAATGATAACTTGACAAGTTACAACGAAAATTGTCTTAGTGGCAGGAGGCAGAGGGTAGTGAGAGAAGGCTGTTTGTGTGACAGGAGACCAGTGTCCCCTGGTGTACCACAGGGATCAGTGATGTGTCCGTTATTATTTGTGTTATTCATAACAAAAACAAATGTGAATGTGGAGGGGGCTCGGTGGAGAGTGTGGAAGGTGTGATAAGTAAGTGTACGTTTGACATAAAGATTGACCAGTTGGTTTGCAGTGAGGAGGAAGGCCTTAAGTTACAGGAAGATGCAGATGAAATGGTCAGATGGGCAGATCAATGGCAGATGGAATGTAACCCTGATAAATATGAGGTGATGCACATTGGGAGAAGGAACCAGGCAGGGGAGGACTCAATGAATGGCAGCACACTGGGAAGCTCAGATTGTGCTTCTCCACACATCCCTGAATGTGACTGGGCAGATTAATGCTTAAAAATGTGTTGCTGGAAAAGCGCAACAGGTCAGGCAGCATCAAAGGAGCAGGAGAATTGACATTTCGGGCAGATTCCTGAAGAAGGGTTTATGCTCGAAACGGCGATTCTCCTGCTCCTTTGATGCTGCCTGACCTGCTGCGCTTTTCCAGCAACACATTTTTAAAGCACTGATCTCCAGCATCTGCAGTCCTCACTTTCTGCTGGGCAGGTTAATGGACTAGTTAAAAATTGGACCTTGAGTAATGTGTTTCCTAATCAGGGTGTAGACATAAGACCTTCCAGGGCTTTGGTTCGGCCAAAATGGAGTACTGTTTGTAGCTCTGGGAGCCACATTCCAGGAAGGATGTGATTGCACTGGAGGGAGTGCAGAGGTGATTCACCAGGATGTTCCCTCGGGTAGAACACATCAGCTATGGAGAGAGGCTGGATAAGCTCGGGTTGTTTACTTTGGAGCAGAGAAAGCTGAGGATTCAGGGATTCAGAAGGATAAGATTATAAGCGACACGGACAGGGGGATAGACAGCAGCTGTTCCTTTTAGTCAGAGGCTCAAGAACAAAGGAGCACACTTTTAAAGTGAAAAGTTTGAGGTTCAGAGATGATTTAAACATTTTTTCACCTCGAGGTGTGGGCTTCTGGGATTACTTCCTGAGAGGGAAATTATCACGAGTAACCTCACAATCGTTAAAAAGTACTTGGACAAGCACTTGGAAGTGTCATAACATTCCAGGCTATGGGACTGCTGTAGAAAGTGGGACTAATATAGATCGTGCTGTACTTCTGTTGGCACAGAGTCTTTGCTCCTGTGAGTGTACCATGTGGAAGGTCAATTATTGGAGCATTTTAAGGCAGGAATTGATGGGTTTCTGAAGAGTTATATTCATAATGGTTATAAGTGTGAACTGTAATAGCTTGTTAAATTATGTCAATGTGAGAAATATGAGAAAACAAGTGTAGTTTCCTTACAGTTTGGAACCAGAGAATGGAGAATGGGGAACAGGGAAATGGCAGAACTATGAAGCCACTACTTCAGTTCTGTCTTCACAAAACTTTCTAACAATATAAGAAAAACCAAGTCTGGTGTGGGAAAATGATAGAGTACGTGGAACATAGAACATAGTAAGTAAATGGTTTAGCAGAAATTATTGTGGCTGAAAGTAATAGTCATAGACAACACTAACATAGATTTATGAAATGGGAATTATGTTTGAGAAGCAGACTGGCTGACAAATGAAAGAGCAGTAATGGATGTAAAACATTTTGATTTTTAGGAAAATGTTGGTAAAGCTCCAAGCCCAATTTGCAATATCAAATCTGAGTGGATTGGGGCGAATATATGGACATGTTTCGAGAATGGGACAGCTGGCAGTAAACAGTGAATAGAAATAAACAGACTCATCAAGCAACAGCCTGACATTGTCTGTAAGGTATGATTCTGTGAGTATGACTATGACCTAGACACCCCATCACCTTCCCCGGATATGTCCTGTCTCATCAGCAGGATGGACACAGCAGAGGTGGCGGCACAGTGGGATGCAGTTAGAAGGGAATTGCTCTTGGAGTCCTCAACAGTGTCTCCGTATCCCATGGCATTAGTTTGCATTTGGGAAAGGAAACCTCCTGCTGATTACCAAGTACCAGCATCTCTCAACTGATGTATCAGTACTCCTCCATGCTGACCAACACTTGGAGGAAGCACTGAGGGTAGCATTCTGGGTGGGGTATCTCAATGTTCACCACCAACAGTATCTCAGCTACAGCATTATTGATCGAGAAGGCTGGGTCCTAAAGGATATAACTGCTAGAGTGGTTCTGCGGCAGGCAGTGAAGGAACCAACAAGAGGAAAATATACACTTGACCACAGCCTTACTAATCTGCCAATTGCAGAAGTATCTGTCCATGACAGTATCGGTAAGAGTGACCACCGCATAGTCATTGTGGAGAAAAAGTCACACCTGCACATTGAGAATAACATTCACCATTTTGGGTGGTACTATCACAGTGCGAAATAGGGCAGACTTCGAACAGATCTAACAGTTCAAGTCTGGGTGTCCATAAGGTGCTGTGGTTCATCTATAGGAGCAGAATTGTACAGCCACACAACCTCATGACCTGGCATATCCCCCTCGCAACAATTACCATCAATCCAGAGGATCAACATTGGTTCAATGGATGTGCAGGATGGCAGGAGCAGCACCAGGCAAAACTGACAATGAAGTGTCAGCCTGGTGAAGCCACCAAACAGGACTACTCGTGGGCCAAACAGCATAAGCAGTAAGTGATAGACAGAGCTAAGTGATCCCACAAGCAACGGTTCAGATCTAAGCTCTGCAGTCCTTCCACATCTAGTCGAGAAACGTTGGAGACAATTAAACAATTCATTGGAGGAAGAGGTTTCACAAATAACGCCTTCCTCCATGATGGAAGAGCCCAGCACTTCAGTGTATAAGATAAGGCTGATGCACTCGTAACAACTTTCAGTCAGAAATGCTGAGTGGATGATCCATTTCAGCCTCCTCCAGTGGTCCTCAGCGTTTCAGTTACCAGTCATCAACCAATTCGATTCAGTCCACGCGATATCCAGAAACGGTTGGAGATACGGGATACTCTATGGGACCCATACTCTGACAACATTCTGGCAATAGTACTGGAAACTTGTGCTCCATAACTTGCCACTCCCCCAGCCAAACTGTTTCAATACAGTTACAACAATGGCTTTTCCTGATTATGTGGAAAATTACCCCAAGTATCTCCTGTATATAAAAAGCAGAACAAATCCAATCCGGCCAATTACTACTCCATCAGTCTACTCTCGATCATCAGTAAAGTGGTGGAAGGTCTCAGTGCTTTTAAGCAGCAACCTGCTCATCAATACCCTGTCAATGACGCCCAGTTTGGGCTCCACCAGGGCCACTCAACTCCTGACCTCATTACCTTGATTCAAACATGGACAAAAGAGATGAATTCCAGAGGTAGGGTGAGAGTGATAGCCCTTAATTCAAGGCTGCATTCGACCTTGTGTGGTATCAAGGTGCTTTTGCAACACTGGATTCAATGGGTATCAGAGGCAAAATCCCGGCTGGTTAGAATCATACCTGACACGTAGGAAGATGGTCATGGTTGATGAAGGACAGTCAACTCAGCTCCATGTCTGTAGGAGTCCCTCGAGCAGTGAACAGAAACTTCTTCATTGCTGCTTCATCAATAACCTTCCCTCCATGTTAAGGTCAGAAGTGGGGATGTTCGCCAATGATTGTACAATGTTCTGCAACATTTGTGGCTCCTCAGATACTGAAGCAGTCCATGTTCAAACACGACAAGATCTGGACAGTATCCAGGCTGGCAAGTGGCAAGTAATGTTCAGCCCACACGAATGCCAGACCATGACCATCACCAATAAAATACAATCTAACCTGCCCCTTGGCATTCAATGGTGTTACTATCACTGAATCCCCCAGTATCAAAGTCCTGGTGGGTAATCATTGCTCAGAACCTCACTGGTCTCCCCACATGAACACTGTAACTATAAGAGCAAGTCCGAAGCTAGGAATGCTGCGGCGAGTAACTCACATCCTGACTTCCAAAATTCTGTCCATCATCTACAATGCATGTCAATACAATATAGGTCAGAAGTGTGACAGAAGACTCCCAGTTTGCCTGGATGAGTGCAGCCCCAACAACACTCCAGAAGCTTTATACCATCCAGGACAAAGCAGCCAGTTTGACTGTCCCTTCATTCACAATGCTCCACCATCAACGCGCAGCAGCAGCAGTGTTTTACTATCCACATGCTGCAATGAAATGATTCACCAAAGATCCTCAGAAACCATCTTCCCAATTCATGACCACTTCTATCTAGAAGGACAAGGGCTACAGATGTATGGAAATACCATCATCTTTAGGTTCCCCTCCAAGCCATTCACCATCCTGACTTGGAAATATATCACAGCTCCTTCACAGTCGCTGGGTCAGAATCCTGGGATTCTCTCCCTAATGGCATTGGAGGTCAACACAGCAGGTGGACTGCAGTGTTCAACAAGGCAGCTCACCACCACCTTCTCAAGGGCAACTAGGGACAGGCAATAAATGCTGGCCCAGCCAGTGACACCCAGATTGACGAAATACAGAAATAGAAATTAACAGAGGACGGTTGCTGAGGTATCACAGAGATCGGTGTTTGGGGCCCAGCTGTACACAATGTCCTTTAAATATTTGGTTGCTGGAATCAGATGCAATACATCCCAGCCTGCTGACAGCACTAATGGATGTGGGATTGTGAGTGGGTGCGGAGGATGTAAAAAAGCACCAAGAAGACTAAGACAAATGGAGTGAATGGGTAAATACGTGACAGATGGAGAACAATGTGGATAGAGGTGACGGTGTGCCCTTTGGTGGAAATGATAAACTGGAATCCTACAATTTGAAAAGGATTGGTTGAAACACGTTGATTTACAAAGGGACATATGCTCCTTTTTGTTGTTTCCTTTTGCATCAACCTCTGAGGTCCCTGCAGCGCAGTGAGTTCTGTAACCAGAAGTCAATACTGGGCATGGCATTGACACGCTGACCAGTGTACACAGACCCACCAAGTGGGGAGCTATAACACGGAAAAGGATCTGCATATCCTTGTACATATGTCGCTGAAAGCAATATTGCAGAAACAGAAAGCAGTAAAGAAGATAAATGGTGTGTTGACCTTCATTTCAGGGGGATGTGAGTCCAGGAGAAAGGGTGTCTTACTGCAGCTGTACAGGCCTTTGGAGACATCCCATCTCGAGCATTGTGCAGTATTGTGTGCAGGCTTGGTCTCCTTACCTAATAAAGGACCAACCTGACATTGAGGGAGAGCAGTGAAGGATGACCAGACTGATCTCTGGGATGACGGGCTTGTTGTGGGAGCAGAGTTTGGGGTGACTGGGCCAATATTCCATGGGGTTTAGGAAAATGAGTGGAGATCTCAGTGAAATATACAAAACTCTGCCAGGGTGAGACAGATTAAAAGCAGGGATGATATTCCCCTGGCTGGGATGACTAAAACAAGGAACCACAGTATTAGGTAAGGCAGGTCACTCTGCAATGAGATGAGAATAAATGTCTGCACTCACTGACTGGTGAACATGGGGAATTGGCTCGCACCTGGAAACCAAGACACTGATTATAAGTAAGGATTCAGAGACAGTAAAGGGATGGTGGGAGAGCAGGAGTACGGTGTGGAAATGAAGGGCCAACCATCATTACATGGAATTGGTTCGCAAACTCAATGGACCAAACGTACTACTGCATTTCCTATTTTAAATTTTCCCAAGGTTACTCACATTAACGGATATGTATATCGTGTGGGGTAAGTGCATTGAGGAGATTTTTTTCCATGAACTAGAATGGGGGAGGCTCAATGTGTTGTATGACCTACTCCTTTCCCGCTGTTTCTGTGCAGTCTGTGGGAAAGCTCGGTAAATGTTGTCACAAGCTCTCAGATGTTAAGAAGGAGGTCTCTGCAGGGTCGACAGGACTGTGTTCCCATTCCCTTTTCCGACACTGATGCTGAGGCCGGATGTTCTGTCCGGTTTCATCCTTTCAGACCTCGGAGTAGTTTGATACAAGTGAGTGCCTTGCTTGGCCGTTTCAGAGACCATTGAAATGTTTATCACATGTCAGGGTCTTTGGAGTCAGTTTTAGGCCAGCCCAGGAAATCACGGGAGATTCACTTCCTAAAAGTACATTGGAGAAGGAAGTTCTGTTTACAATCGATATTGACTTCAAGGTCACTGTTACTGACCCCAGATTTTAGATCTCGATATTTTATTAATTGTCTTTAACTTCCACCCGCTGCCAGAGCATTAGCCTGGTCTGGATTAGTAATCCAGTGACATTTCCACAACAGCACCATCTCCACATGGGGACCTGTCAGAGACAACACTGAGCAGGGTATTTCTGTGCTGCTTGACAGCTCTGTCAAAAAGAACTCCCACCAATTTGACTGTGGTGATGGGACTGAGGTGTTGGTAAATATCAGATTGTAATTATTCCCGTTTTAGGGAACGGGACTTAGCTGAGTAATTTTCAACATTGCCAGGGAGATGTCAGAGTTGGAGCTGGAATGAAACAGCTCCCCCATGGACACGGCTTGTTGTGCAGCACAAGTCTTCAGTCCTATTGCAGGAATGGTGTGCTGGCCCATTGCCTGTGTCATATCTACTGTGTTCAGCTGTTTCTTCATGTCACGTGCAGCGAATCACATTAGTTGAAGACTGGCATCTGTGATTTTGTGGGCATCATGGCGAGGGTGATGATTATCATCGACTCAACACTTCTGGCAGAGGATGGTGCAGATAAAACATCCTTCTCTTTTACACTGATGTGCAGGTCTGTTCCATTATTTAGGATGGGGATGTTTGTGGAGCCCTCTCCTCCATTCATTTGTTTAATCGTCCATCACCATTTATAACTGAATGTGGCAGGACTGCAGGGCTTCGTTCAGATCTGTTGGTCAAGTCCGGTAGCTTTAATGAGTTAGCATCAGGTTAAGGATCATGTGATTCTGACTCTGACATGTTCACCCACACTCGTCACTGAGCCATAGATGGTGTTGATGGTAATGACAGACTGAAGTGTTATCCTGGCAAAAAGTTACAGGTTGTGGTTGGATGCTGTTCTGCTTCTCCTGCTGCTGTGGTCTAAAGCACTACATGAATACACAGTTTGGAGCTGCAATATCTGCAATGCAATTTTGCTGTCTGTTCCCCAATTCTCACTGAGACCCATTCACCCATCAGCCCTGCACTCAGTGACCTAACCTGGTTTCTGATGTGGAAATACTTCAATTTCAAACTCTCATTCTGCTGAGGGTCTGTCTCCCCGGTCTTGCTTCCAATCTGACACATTCCGCAAAAGCATTTAACTGATCTTAATTCAAATGTTTAATTCACCTGAATCTTTTTTCCTTGGGAAATGCCATCTTCTGTGTTTAAAGTGATTGTTTTTCCTCTGTTTCTTTCCCTGACCATGATTAAGGGCTCTGTGGTGTCAGTGATACCAGAGTTATGTAGTTTCAGAGCCAATGAATTCTCTGGATTCCCAATCATCTTCACCACATTGTATATTTTCTCTTTTGGTTTGATGCCTTATCACTCATGGCTGCCTTGTCCTCCCATGAGTATGTTTCATGTTCTTGGGGTTGCATTTCTTGTATTATCTTCCGAATTATCCCCAGAAACTCCTCCCATTGCTGCTCCATGGTCTTCCTGCTCAGCTCCCCTCCAATTAACTCTGGCCAGCTACGCCCGCATGTCTTTGTAGTTACATTGCTTAATTATAACCACATTACATCTTGAAGAGATGAAAACTGAAAGGAGGAATTTTGAGAGATGGGACACGAAGAATAATTGGTGGAATTCTAAACCAGCTACAAAGGGAGAACGAGAGAGAGTATATAGATATGGAGATATGGAAAATGAGAAAACCACATTCTCGAAAGAAGTAGATGAACATCCCCCAATATTTTGGCAATGCCTGTGTGCTGTGGTCCTTTGTACAGTGCATGTACAACAGAGTAATATGTTCAAATGCTGAGTCTGAATATTTGTCTGCAATGATATGACAGACATTAGCTTTGGAAAGAACCCAGCAGGCCAACATATTGAAATAAGTTGGGACACCAGAATCAAGAATTTGGAGCACACATCCTGGTAAGAATGAGAAATTAGAGTTGGGAAACCCAGAAAAGGAGGAAGGTTGAGAGGATCAAATCATGTTTTAATATTATATCAATTTTATACATCATTTGTGACTTATCTGCACACACACATTGATTAAACAGTGTATATAAAATCTTTTTTCCACCATTGAAACTGTCCTGTTGTTGTGTTACGAGGATACATGAACACCAACTAGTCACCAAAAGACATGCCGCACTATCACTATGTTCCATACATACAGACAAAGAAGGGCACCACTTTGACTGGGACAAAGCACACACACATACTAAGACACGCAAGGACCTTCTTAGAGGAATGGTATTCTAACCAGAAGTCCATCAATAAACTCATCAATTTAGATTCTGTCTACATTCTCTGGTTAAAATAATCGGAAATGACATCACCCACTTTAAGAAACCAAGGCCTATAAATAGAGAGGCGGGACATACCACCAGCACTTCAGCAGATACTCTCACTGAGATGTCACCTAATCATGGTGACGAAACTTCTGAAAACATACCTTCAAGCTCAGTGAGCTAACTTGCATACATATAAATTGTTATTTTTTGTTTATTAGTGGAATTTAGGAGTTCTCTGTCGCTCACGTTTTGACAGATTATGATGTGAGGTGAGCTTTTCTGGGTATGTGGTTTTAATTAACAGAGGGGTTTGACATTGATGTTATAACAGTTTGGGGCCTTGCCATATGGCATTTGGACAGACTTGAACAGATCTGAGATACAACAGATCCCAGCAAATTCCAACTCATTGCAATTAGTGACTTTGATCTTCAAATAAAACCATTGGGAAAATTCGTTTAATTTTGTTACTTGTGGTTGGTTAAATGAAAAGTGAGGAAAATGACTTTTAACATTACTAGAGAGGTTCCCAAATTTTCCAAGGAAATTTAGAAAGACAGAAGGAGGACATTTTTTAGAATTAGCCAATAGGTTGGAATTGGGTTTAACCAGGGAGAAAAGGGAAGCTGAAATTGTAATGGAGTTGGTCAAGCACTTTGATGTATCAGAGAAATAGGCAACTGCAGTAGAGTTATAAAAAACTTAAATTGCAAATGTGGCAACTGGAGTTAGAAGATAAGTAAAGGGGCGGAAACAGAGAGAGAAAAAAGAAAAGAGAAGAGAAAGAAAGAGAGGGGATTTGAAATTCAGAAGTTGGGAATTAGGTAAGAAAGTTAAATGAACAGGATGGAGATGAAGGGAGACCGTAGGGATATATACAACTAGGTTAGTAACTTGTCATATTTCGGTGAGAAAAATGTCAAAACGTTTTTTATTTCATTTGAAAAAATGACACGGCAGATGACGTGTCCAGTGAACTTGTGGGTAATGCTAGTTCAGACTAATCTGGTGGGCACAGCTAGTGAGGTATGTGCAGCGCTGTCAGACGAGGGATCAAGACATTATCAAGATGTCAAATTGGCTATTTTGATTCGTTATGAATTGGTACTAGAAGCATATAGACAGAAATTCGGAAAAATAGAGACGGAACCAGGTCAGACTTATATTGAGTTTGAAAGAATTAACCACAGTCATTTTGATAGGTGGGTAATGGCCTTAAAAATGGATAAGACCTGTGAGGCTTGAAGGAAGATTAATCAACTGGAGAAGTTAAAAGACTCACTTCCAGAGATAGTAAGAATTCATGTGAATGAATAGAAAGTTCAAGAAGTGAGAAGTGCGGCAGAAATGGCAGGTAAATATGCATTGTGGCATGTGATGAAATTTAGCTTCTGGCAGGAATTTCATCCTGTGGGGTATAGAAATTGGGAGAAGGGAAGATCACACATTACACAGCGAACAGTAGCTCATAATAGTTTACCACAGGTGAAGAAAGAAGGGGGTTGAAAGGTGGTGAAAGGCCTCAGGTGCTCTCACTGTAAGGGAGTGGAACACATAATATTACAGTGCTGATGGTTTAAGAAGGGCACAGGGAAAAAGTTGTTTTCACTGCAGTAAGCTGGGACACACCGTGCTGGGCATTAAAGAAGACACTTTGAGGAAAATTGCGGTAGAAGAGGCTAAGCCCAGTGGCATTAGTGAAACTGGTAAAGGAAACCCCAAGTGCAGCCGAGGAGCTGCAGGACATTGCACAGCCTAGGCAAGGGCTGGGTATGGAGGCAGTGCCTGATCTCTGTAAAGAATTCGCCTCTGTGGATAAAGTTTACTCAGAAAGAACAGGGGGAGAAGGATAAGAAATTATAATTTTGTGAGATAAGGGATCTGCTCAGTCTCTAATAGTTGAGAAGTGAGGCTCCGGAAAAGCACAACAGATCAGGCAGCATCCGAACAGCAGGACAATCGACATATCAGACAGAAACCCATCGTCCGGAACGTGGTGGGGGGACAAGGGGGCTGGAAGATAAATACGAGAGTAGTAGCTGAGCTGGTGGGAGGGTCACTGGGAAGGCAATAAGATGATGTAGGTGGGAGTGATAGTGATATGTCGGGGGAGGGTGGAGTCGATAGGTGGAAAGGAAGATGGCCTGTTAGGGCAGTTCAAGAGGGCGGTGCTAGGTTGAACGGTTGGATCTGGAGAGGTTGGTGGAGGGGAGATTTGGAATTTGATGAAGTCAACGTTGATGCTGTACAGGTTGAGGGTTCCAGCTGTCCTACCACCGATAGGTGTCCTATCACCCCCTCTCCAACATATCACCATCACACCCCACCTGCATCTACCAATCGCCTTCCAAGCTCCCTTTCACCCAGCTCCACCCCCCCCACCCATTTATTTCACAACCTCCTTCCCCCCTCCCTTACGCCCCACTTTCCTGATGAAGGACGTATGCCTGAAACGTCAATGCTCCTGCCCCCTTGGATGCTGCCAACATGCTGTGCTTTTCCAGCCCCACACTTTTCAACTCTCATCTCCAGCATCTGCCGCCCTCACTTTCTCTCACCCTCTAATAGTACGAGATGAAAGTTTTTTCACTCTTTCTGACATGTTCATCTAGAGCGTGATAACTTGTGAAATGAGGACAGAAATTAAGCATTCCCTTGTGTAACATCAGGATGGAGTGCCAAATCAAGATTGGGGAAGTAACAGTGACAGTGAGTAACAGAGTGTCTGTTCTAGGAATACAGTTTGTTCTTGGGAACGATTTAGCAGGAGGCGAGGTGGGAGAGGCACCCCTTGTGGTGGAGAAGCCAAAGGAAGATGAGGGAATTGGTGAGTTAAAAGAAAATTACCCAGGACTTTTTCCAGACTGTTTAGTAACAAGATCCCACTGTCATAAGTTAAAAAGACAAATGAGTTGATGCTCAGTGAACTGACACCCTGTTTGATGTGACGGTGCAGGAAAAACCTGAACAGGCAGAGGTGTTCCGTCCTGAAAGGCTAATGGATGTACAACAGAGATATATACACACACATACACATGCACACACACAGAAAATGAATCAGAATATATTGTTGAACGTTATTAACTTAAAGATAAAATCATAAAATTAAAATGGAGACCCCGATAGGTTACTTATTGAACAAGAATGATTAAGTTCCACACTGGCCTGACAATATTTTAATGTGCATATGACAAACAAATTATCGGAGATAGTTGTGGACAACGACAAATCTCTCGCATTTTTTGGAATATTTAAAGACCAGAATATGAGACTATTTCATTGGAGTCTTACCTTACCGACTTTAAACTTACAAAATGTACATGCTGTGGCTCCTACAATGTGATAGCAGATGTGTTTTCGTGGATTTAAAGGAAAAATGTAGATAAGATTTGACTTATTCCAGTGTTGTATTGGTGTACAGAATTAATATGAATGATATAACTGAGATTAACACTTTGGTATTTCATAAAATTGGGATTAAGAGTTAGAGGAAAACAAATGTAACCATCTTTTCATTCTGCTCGTTCATTTTATTTTCTGAAGCGGGGAGATGTTATGAAGACAAAAACATGTATGGAATCTTTAAGACAGATCGGGTTTTGCTGAATAGAAATTAAAGCCACAGATGCCAGCTGAAGGTCACACTCTTCCACATGTCACCATTAGCGGAGAAATGGATTCCTGAGTTTTGGTTGCTTTTTTGACAGCCATTCAAACGTAACTAAAGAGTTTAAATAACACTCAGGTTACCAGATGCCAACAGAATTTGATATTATTGTTTGGACACCTGGAAAGCAATCAAATTATGATAATTATTATATCATGGGGAGTATATGAACCCAGCATTTTGAACACTGGAGGGAGAGCTACTGCCATCCAACAGGAGAGCAACTGCTGTAGAGCAGGAGTGCTAACTGACCATCTCAAACACACTCTCTCAAAGACACATGTTCATGTCAACCCTACTTGCAATTAAAAAATGACCCAGGGAGATGCAGCTGAAAGTGTGAAGACAACGGGGAAGATAGAGACTGTATGGTCTTGAGATTGTAATGTTAAATATGTGGGTTGTTGGAACAGCATATTTTTACAGAGTTCGAGTCAGATAGTAAGTAGCTAAGAAAAGAGGGACTTGTATTTGTGAATAGTTGTTTTTTTTAGATTACTTACAGTGGGGAAACAGCCCTTCAGCCCAACAGGTCCACACCGACCCGCTGAGCGCAACCCACCCATACCCCTATTACCTAACACTACGGACTATTTAGCATGGCCAATTCACCTGACCTGCACATCTTTGGACTGTGGGAGGAAACCGCGAGCACCCGGAGGAAACCCACGCAGCAATGGGGAGAATGTGCAAACTCCACACAGTCACTGTGCTACCGTGCCGCCCCTAAGTTGTTGTTTAGTGTTCACTATTAAGGTTAAGAAACTAACTTGTTAATTTATGTTTAAAAGGAGGTCTGTGTCACTCATATTTTAACAGATTACGATGTGAGGTGAGCTTTTCTGGTGTTTGGTTTTAATTAACAGAGGGGTTCGACTCCACCTTGTAAATGTCCATCCCCGCTCACCCTATTTCCCTGCAGTTGGCCATATCCTTCCAGTCCTTTCCTATCCACATAGTTATCCAAATGCATTTGAAATGTTGTTAATGTACCCCCTCAACTACATCTGCGAGTAGCTCATACACGTACCAGCCTCTGTGGAAAGAGTGGCCCCTTAGGTTCCTTTTATTCCTTTCCTTCTAACGTTAAACTGATCCTCTCTCGTCCTTGATTCTCTACACCTGGAAAAAGACTGAGACCATTAACCCTATCCATACCCCTCGTGATTTTATACAGCTCTATAACAACTCCCCCAGTCTCCTACAAGCTAAAGAAAATGTCCTAGCTTGTCCAACCTCTCCCTATAACTCAGACCATTGGTCCTGGCAACATCCTTGTAAATTTCTTCTGTACTCTTTCTAATTTAATAACATCCTCCCTTAAACAAAGTGACAAAACCTGAACACAATACTCCCAAGTGCGGCCTTACCAAAGTCCTGTATAACTGCAACATAAATTCCCATCTTCTATACTCAATATCCTGCCTGATGAAGGCCATTGTGCCAAATGCCTTCTTCACTGCCCTGTCTACCTGTGACTCCACTCTCAGGGAACCGTGCACCTGAGCACCAAGGTCTCTCTGCCCCCTGCACCCCATAAGGCCCTCCCATTCACCATGAAACTCCTACCTTGATTTGAATTTCCAAAATGCAAGACCTCACGCTTCAATATTAAATTCCATTTCTCGGCCCAATTCCCCAACTGATTAAGGTCCTGCTGCAATTTCTGATAATATTCCTCACTGATCATGCTCCCACTTACTTTAGTGTCATCTGCAAACTTATTAATCATACCTTGTACATTCTCAACCAAATCATAGATACCAAACAGCAATGGACCCAGCCTCCAGTCTGACAAACATCCTTCCACTAAACCCTCTGCTTCCTACCATCAAGCCAACTGTGTATCCAATTGGACAGTTCCCACGCATTCTACGTGTTGTCACCTTCCTGAGCAGCCTGCCGTGTGGAACTTATCAAACCTCATCAAAGGACTTTAAGAAGTCTATGCTGACTGCTCCGAATCAAACCTGTGTAAGTAATGGGTGCAGTCAATGGCATGCTGTCCTTCATTGTAAGATAATTCGAGTACATAAGTAAAGCCATCTTCCTGCTGTTGTAGAACCTTGCTGAGAGAGCATCTGGGGCATTCTGTACAGATTTGATGTCCTTTGTAAGGAATGGTTCCCGTACCACAGACACGGATGATGGTAACATGAGGATAGAGTGAAGAAACTGAGTGTTTAATCTGTAGAGTGTGAGAGACGAAGAAATGGTGATGCTGAAACATGAGGAGTGGCAGGGGTCTCTTATTTCCAAAACAGAAATTCCATACTTTACCCAGGAGTTATTGGTTTGATTTATTGTCACGTGTACCTCAGTACAGGGAAACACGTTATTTATGAGCAGTGGAGGCAGGTTATTGTCAACATGGCCAGACAGATCATAGGGTGGAAATAGACTTGGACAGAGTAAGGCATACAGGTTACACTGAACAGGACGTGCACTAGACAAGATCAACATGAACAAGATCAGCATTATTTGATCTTAGAGAGTCCATTCATCAGTCTAACGTGAATTTCCTAATAGTTTATATGCCTAAATTAACTCTCCCCACGTTATTGTGCAGTTGGTGCGTGAACCTGTACTGAATGTCATGTTGTTCACAATCCCCAACACCAACCACAATATCTTCCATCTGAAACAGGTAGCCATTCCCACCAGCTTCCATCCTACATAGAAAACACCAGGTTGTCTTCTCGGAGATGGAAGGTGCCTTCTTGTGACTTCACACAAGACATATGGCTTCCCTCCTCACCGCTAGAAAACCGCGTTAAAGTCCCACGTGTGTATCATGACAGACGGAGCTACGAGGAACAACTTGGAGCAGTCTGTCTGTGCAGCTTGTGCTCCAGTTGGTCATCATGTTAGAGCATCAGCTAGGAGACAGCGAGGACTGTTGATGCTGAAGATCAGAGTAGACAGTGGTTTGCTGGAAAAGCACAGCAGGAGAATCGATGTTTCGAGCATAAGCCGTTCATCAGGAATCCGCATCAATTACCTCATTCTGCCCCGTGTAAGTGCATTGAGGTGGGAATGGTCTCCTACTGTTCCTGTGTAAGTGACTCAAGGGACTAACTGGCTTCTTCACCGTCCGATTGGACAGGGCCAAGGGCCTGATTGGTTACCTCTGGTTCCTGTAAGACAGCTCGATGTGCTGACTAGTGTGATGATGCTGTAGCTTTAAGACGTTATTTTCTTCTGGTTTATTTTAAGAGAGAGATTGAATTCAAGCTGGATAGTTAATACCACTTGAGTAAATAACTAGTGAGGCCTTAGGTTTATTTTAATGCAGATGGAATGGGTATGGTCAGCTCTCACAGATTAGGATTTCTGGGTTTTGGTTCCTCAGTAACATCAGAAATTATTGGGGTCTCCACTGAGTTGAAAGTTTTAGTGAATGTCTCCTGGCAGCTACTCTCTCTATGAATTTTCTCTTGGTGCTGTTTTTAAATCCTAAATTGTAGAAATATTTGTGTCATTCAGTGTCTGAATATTCCTTTTTGCCAAGGGCTGTGTTCATGTGATTTTCCAGTATTGGAACAGTTCATTAGTATTAGTTCCTAGATCTATTTTTCTGTTAACTTCTCCAATATAATTACGTTATTCTAAATTCCTCTTTTTTTGTTTTTTTTTAATCTATTGTGTTTAAGTCAATGGGGTTATGCTTCACACTGAGTTGTTTGACCAGTCACATTGCATCTGGAACAGACACTTTACATTTCCTTTACAGAAGAAACATTAGAGCCTTGGCTACTGCCTTCAAATATTGTCGAGGGGCTCTGGTGTGGCCCATCACACTAGAATCCTTCTCTTCCTGAGTAATATGTTGGAGGCACTGAATGGCTGTCCCTGTTCTTCTCCAATAGTGTCAATGGGCTGAACGACTTCCTCATAGTCCTGTGAAACCAGTGTGAGGTGCGGAATGATCTCTTATTTTACTGTGGCAATGTGCAGTGTCATACAGTCCTTTATATGAATGTTACGGACTCTTTAAAAGCACAAGCCTCAATGGAGTCCATGTCTTGCTGCACATGGACACAGTCCAGTTCAGAAGCTGACGGGGGCGTCAAATTATTCTGAACATTGTGGAATCCTCAATGACCATCCCCACTTCGGATCTGATGGTTGGGAGGGTGGGGGCGGGGAGACATTGATGAAGCAGCTGAAGATGTTTGTGAAGAGGAAGCTACCCTGAGGATCTCCACAGAGGTGACCCAGGACTGAGATGATGAACATCTCCCTTTGTGCCATGTTTGACTCCAAACACTGGAGAGTTTTCTCTGATTCCATTAAGTTCAGATTTGTTAAGCTCCTTGATGTCAACAGAAGCCTTGATATCAGGGTCAGTCATTTTTACCTGAATCCTTGTGTCAACCTCTTTTGTTCGTATCAATAGGCCATGGTATAGGAGCAGCGAGGGTTTTCTTCAAACAGATGGCATTGAATGTCAGGATTTCTCTTCTCAAGAGTGTTCGGGGAGCCGGATGACTCAAAGTATTTGAAGTATTTGTAGATGGATATTGACCTGTCAGAGTGTTGAGGGCGATGAAGAATTGGGTATGAAAGAGGATTTGAGACCAAGAGCAGATCAGTCATGATATTAGTGAAGGGCAAGGCAGGTTTGTGGAGTGAACGACCTGCCCCTGTGTCTGATGTTCTCACATTGTGTTATTGGAAAGGTGGTGGGTGTTATTTTCATGTATGTTCTGTTATTGAATGTTGCCGTCAGGAGACCAGAGGATTT